>NW_028327182.1:68019733-68322764 GCF_987537825.1 Furipterus horrens
AAAAGATTTGTTAAACATGTATTAAGAAAAGTTGAGTACTGAACATGGAAGAGCAGAAACAAAAGAAGAAAGGACCACCAAAATAGTGCTTGGGTCACCTTTACTGTCCCAGGCCCTTGAAATCCTCACATCTGTAAGCCCACTTAACAGAACAAAAGCAGCCATGAAGTTACAATAGTATTTAACTATTAAATGTTACTATTCAAGCACTTATCTTGAAGGAATCACTTCCAAAATCAACCCAACAGTTTTATGAACATTTTGTTTCTAATCATGTACAGAAATTTTTCAAAGAGATGTGGGAGATAACATTTTTCCATCACACTATCTCCCAATGATGTTTTAGCATTCCTTAAAAATTGCCATCATGGCTAGCTACCTCCCTGACATTCCTTTGTATGTCTTAAAAGACAGGTTCCCTGCTAAAAGAAAAACTATAGTCTAGTTTGGTAAATAGTTATAAATGCTTAACAATTGTCTCACTTCCAAGAGCTTTCTTTAATCTTAAAACCCTTCTATTGATCATTGTTTTCATAATCATTTTGATATGACCTTCTTCCTTATTACCTATATCTAATTAGTTGCCCTTGGAATTCTACTCATATAATCTACCATTCTCTCTTCCTTCTCATCCCCAATACCACTAGATTCATTTAGGCCCTCCCAGGCAAAGTGGTCAGGTGTTCTTCAATCCCTGTCACCCAAGGAATTGGCCTAAGGCTGCCTGCTAAAGAAAAGTAACCAAAAGCAGACATGGTAAATATGATCTGTTATATTTGATAATAAACCAAGAAATTGTGTGCTAATAAGCAACTGAAATGCTTGACACATACCTGTGGAATTCTGATGACTGATTATATTTCTAGGTCTGATGACTGATTATATCTCTAGGGAGTGAAACACTGAGTTTGAATAAAAATGTAAACAAGTTTTCATTCTGTCTCCTGTTGTCCAGTAACCTTTCAAGGAAGGAAAAGAAAGTATCCTTAGCCAAGAAAGGTGCAGAGATGGAGACCTCCTACTCCCACGAAGCACAGCACATGCCAACAATAGAGAAAGATAGTGATATTACCTGGCAACCATGGGTCCTAGGCGAGTCTCTTCTCATTTGTTCCTAATAGGTACAGCAACAGTTGCATGTACTGGGGGCAGGTGTGATGCCTCAGGACTTTGAGGAAGGTGGACCCTCAGACCCTATATTTTGGGAAGTGGCCAAATAACAAGAGACAATGTCCCATAAGAACTCTTATCAAGACAACACCCAGTACTCCAACCAAGGTGATTGGCTCAAGAGGGAGAATGAAAATGTAAATAAAATCCAACCAAGTAAAAACAAATCTATTTTATTGAGCTTTATCTGGAAACTATGGAAAAGAAAAAACAGCATGGATTATTGAGGAAGGAAGTCCAGAGAGTCAGAATTTTGCCATAATTATGCAGAGAAAAGAGAAAGTGATATGATCAGTCTTTAACTCATTACTAAAGAAGTGCCTTCAGAGGTAAAATCGAGGTGACTAGATGTCATGCCTTTGACATCATTCTCTCCCTTCCTACTTTCTTTGCTCACCTAACAACCTTCTGATTCACTCAGTCTTGGAGGGATTATAAGGTTGCCTCCTGTCATATGGATGATATAAGAATGGGAGTGCTTTGTGTAGAGGACAGGAAAAATATCAATATTTCCCTTTATTAATTAACATTTGGCATTTGTGAAAGTTCCCTGAATCCAAAAAATTATGGGAATATTGATAGATTTGATTTTCTAAACGTTCAAACAAAAGGGCAAAACCCTGACTATGGTGACTTTATCTGGGTAATAATACCAAGTTCTGGTGATAGTTGAGAAACATGAGTGTTAACCTCACCCACATAACCTCCTCCAACCCCAACAAGTAGTGTTAAGGGTCTGTTAGGTGTAGTTTTGTTCTGTAAACTTGAAAAATAGTATCACCTCTGGGTTTCATTTTCCTCATGTAAAGTAATAAATTGGCCTTGATGTTCTCTCAGAAATTTCAATCTCTGTGAGTCTCTTCATTGAAAATATCAGTGACTTTCTTTTCTCTCTCTCTTTTAAATCTTTTCTTATTTTTCATTTAAATGTCAAAAAATGTACCATCTCCTCTCCTGTAATACTTAACCCTGGGGCTTGTACTTGACAAACTAAATAAATTAACTGTTCTCAACTGATTAATCATGTCCTTTATGTCCCATGAAAATATGGGTTAGTTATGCATAAGAAGGTCTGCCAATTCTGACAGGGAGATATCTTTCAGGTAGGTAAGCCACCTGTGATGAAGTGATCCATTGCAGAAAGACTATTTTCTTGTTGCATAAATATAGGCCTGAAGATTAGGTGTGAGCTATCGTACACGCACCTCTGGAATGCAATTCCACGGAAGTGACACATCATCATCGTTCATGTTAATGTCTATTTGTGCAACAGTATTGTTTGAAATAATCAACTAATTCATCAAATAGAAGAGCAGACTTTGGAGGGGAGAAGAGGGTAATTTTTAGTACTAATAAAAAATTGACATTTCTGTTTATCATTTGTCTGCTTTAAGTAGTCAATAAATGTTTGTAATGATTTCCCAATTTTGAGATGTGACTCACTTATAAGGATATGAGATTTGTTAGATTTATGGAGAGAGTGTTTCTTCCACAAACAACCAACTTTGATAATTATCAGGAGAACTATTTATTATGTCTCAGAAGTTAAATGCATAATAAATGGAATGTCTCTTATTGGTTGCAATTTTCTAAGTATAAAGAATGCCTATTTCTTTGATAATCAACTCAAATGCATTAACAAATGTAAAGCTTTTCAGTACTGTAGGTTGATAATAAGCCTGCAAATAGAGAACAGTATAATCTCTGTATTAAAATTATTTTCATTCTTCAAGCAGATGTAACAAAAATTTTAGTGCTTCTAGGGACTCTACCCAGATAGTCCTGATTGATAACAGCTAATGGGGACAGATATGCCCACCTACTGTCAGCTCCACAGCTCTAAATCCAGCTCCTCAATCAGCCACCAAAAACCCAGCTGGAACCTGAATCCAAAGAATGTGTTTGCATTATCAAAGAACTCTCCCTTTCCCAAAGGGTCCACCCTGGGATTCCATTCTGGTGACTTTACAGGACTCACCTAATTACTCATTAGTTAGTTCCCATAATCTGCCCTGGCTGGTTTAGCTCAGTGGATTGAGCGTCGGCCTGCGAGCTAAGTGTCGCTGGTTCGATCTTCCAGTCAGGGTACATCAGAGAAGGAAAACTCTGACTCCAAAAAACCTCTGCTGCCTTGCGGCATACCTCTTCTGGGGAAAGGCTAAGGGAGTAAACCCCGACAGAAAATCCGGAGCCGGAGTCCCTAAGGCGGTTTGACGTTGTAGTCAACACCGGCAACTCCTGCGGCGCACCTGAACCCAAGCTGTATCGACTCCGTCTTTCCCTTGGACCCTTCAGCTGCGAAGAGAGGGGGGGTCTGCTGCATGGGCAACAGCAGACCCTCCATATCACCCTGCCCAGGCTCTGTAGCTTCAGCTCCACTGGAGAGGACACTCCAGCGTCATCGCAAGATGTCGATTCAACACGGGAGGAGACAGATGCCGTGTCACTCCCGAGTCGGACTGCACAGCCATTCTCGGCGGTGCAGATAGACACTTAGGAAGCTACACCATCGTCTCTCGAGACGGACGGCTGCCGACGAGTTCCCATAATCTGCTTAGAATTTTTTTACTTGTTAACAGAGAGGGTGGGGAGTCTAGCCTTAGGAGTCTCTGTCAATTGAACATCAAAAATAAAATAAACATGTCTGAAGTGATCCATAGTGTCCCTGAGCCTCTTATCTGGAGGGAATCAAGAGATCATCATCATCCTTCTGATTTCACAAATGAGCACATGGGAAAGGTCGTCCGAAAGTCACTCTGGGAAATTTGCCCGCCTATGATGCCATTTATAGCCTCTGGCACTGGCTTGTCATTAGATGGTGCTTAATGAATGCTTGTTGAATTGAATACAACTTGGATTTATATCCTTTCCTATCAGACATCTAGTTCTAAAAAATGGAGAACTGTATTTCAGCCATGCAATGTTATTAAAATATTTCCTACTGTGATGTGGGAAATGACATCTCTTGCCATAACATAACAATTAACCACACTGAGAAAGAGATCAAATAAAGCAACACACAAGAACATACTCCCAGGTAATCTCATTTGCAATCATCACAGCACATAGTGAGTTCAAAACATTTCACCCATACTTTATTAGTAAGAAAAACCTGAGCGACAACATGTTAACTTTGACCTGGCACAAAAATACCTGATCCTGGGGAGGAGTAGAAGCAGAGGAGATGTTCCCTGGTTAGTGTAAATAAATGACTTTGCTTTCATGGAGATGAATTTGCACATGGGTTTAGAAGCCATTCTGTAAGATATTTTCCAAAAATAAACATGCTTTAGTACCTTTTAGACTGTGCATTTCTAAAAGCCCCCATATCTGCTAGGTTGCATATACCAAACAGTAGTTCATTACAACACAATAACACCCCACTGCATTTATTAATTTTATAGCAAGAGGTTGAAATGATGTTGTCTAGGGAACAGGATAAGAGGAGAGGGGTTTAGGAACTGGAACTATTCATTCTGGCTCAGATGCTAATTCTCCTGTGACCTCAGCCAAGCCCTATAAATTGTTACTATCTGCAAAGTGAAGATAATGGACAGGCCTTTCCCATCCCATAGGAGAGTTATAGAGATTAATTAGGCAGCTCATTTGAGATTCAAAGTGCTTTGAGCCCACAAGAAAAGTGATGGGGAGAACAAAGGAGGGGCTTTCACTTCATTTTAGCAGACCTGGGACCACACCAAAGACATTCCCAGGAAGCCATTTGGTGGCACACCAGTATTTGTTAATTAACTGGTATTAGGAAGTCATCAAGGCTGCCAGGGGTTAATGGAAAGATTGAACTTGCTAAAATAGGTCTATAGAGGTGTAAATTGAGGGTTCCTTTTTTCATGAAGGAGGACTGGGCCCTTAAGCAGCAAGCCTAATTTAAGCATGCTTCTGGCTTTTCCATTATCTTTTAGAAAACCGATGCAGGTGGTTTGGAGCACGAACTTTTCTTTTTCTTTTTCTTTTAGTAAAAAGTAAAATCAAATTCTTACTACACCAGAAACAAAAATTCTTTTTAAAAATATTGAAAGAAAGAGAACAAGTTAATTGGTCCATCTTCAGTAAACTTTTGATGGAAGAATTCCATATGGTACTCTTATAGTGAATTGCTGTGTCAACATGTACACACACATACACACTCACAGCCAAATCAGAAGTCTAGCAAGCATCCATAATGGTTAGGATCCAGAAGAGTCCTCAGCAAGAAGCCCTTTCAAGGAGAATAAAAGCATGACCTTTCCTATCCATTTCACTGGCTTCTTTAAAGAGTTCATAGCTCATTACAAAGTATTTGAATACTTACCACCATGTTAGGTTCTGATCCTCTTAGAGTGTGCATTATTCTACATCAACCTCACAGTTTGGAAACCTGCAATGGTCTCATGATGAAGCAATCTCTGGGAAGGCCGCCTCTGGGCCTGACATTGTTCTCATGAAGGAACAATCTGAATCTACATGAAGGCTGGAAAGAAAACTCATTTCTCAGAATTACTACCACTGACAGTAAGCACAAAGAGCTGAGGTTTATTCTGTTTTCCCTCTGATCTTGGAATTTCTGTGTCTTGAGCTGCTCAACTCTGTGTGGGGGTCGGGGGGGGGCACACTGGCCTGTTTAGGATAAATGAGGTCTTGCCCTCCAACTTTGGAGGATCCTCTGTGTCTCAGGACAGAAAGGAAGCCCCCTGGGGAGAGATTGCTGAGGGACTCTTTACTTTCCAAGGGAGAATATGAAACCACATGTAATGCCTCCTCCCTCCTTCTAGTTGAGAGAGACCAGAGTTTCAAAATTTAAATGGTTTAAAAAAAAGTCTTGGAAAAAGAAAGGAAGAAGGTAAATAGGAGAGTGTTAATCGTACGCAATAGTCTTTATTACTGTTCAGGTTTTCCCAGTGTCTCTGGGATGGACAGACTCCTGTTCTCTCTCTTCATCCTTCCCTGAGCCCCTTTCTATTTTCTTTCCCTTTCTCTCTCTCCCTTTCCCTGCTCACTTATCTTCCACTTCTTCTTGTCTCTATCCTCTCATTTGTCATTGTCATTTTGTTGATCAACAACAATGAAAAAAGTAAAACAGAAATTCTCCTACATTTAAGAAAGCACCAAGCCCTCGATGAGGTGTAGGACATGTTACCTCCAAAGATGGCACCTTGTCATATTGAATATTTTAAGCTGAAGGAGTTTGAGATAACAGCAGAAGCAGGAAGGGCACTCTGACTTCTTCCCTTCCACGAGACAGGTCAAAAGACCCTCACAGGAGAAATGCCCTTCTTATTCCTGAGGAAAGAGCATCTTTAGCTGAGAAGATAAAGGAATGTCAAGAAGAATCCTAACAAACAGGCTCATATTTCTCATAGCCTTATCACATTCCTCATATGCTCTCATATTCCTATCATTTTCCTCCATGACTGTTTACTTTTTATCAAAACTATCATTAAAATACTTAGGTCTAGCCCTGGCGAGGTTTGCTCAGTTGGTTGGAGTGTCATCTTGTACACCAAAAGGTTGCAGGTTCGATTCCCAATCAGGTTATATAATCTAAATTGCAGGTTCAATTCCTGGTTGCAGCACATATAGGAAGCAACTGGTCAATGTCTCTCTCTCTCTCTCTCTCTCTCTCTTTTTCTCTCTTTCTCTAATTGATAAACATATCCTTGGGTGACGATTAAAAAAAAACTTAGGTCTTTTTCTTCATGTCTTCATTTCCTTATGAAGGTCCCATGTCAAGTAAAACTTACATTAAATAAATTTGTATGTTTTTCTCCTGTTCTTCTGTTTGTCAGTATCATTTTCATACCTAGTCATGGACCTTAAGAAGGCTGAGGAAAACGTTTCCCTTTCTTACATCTGCCACTGGTCATATGAAATATAACTTGTGTAGGTCGCTTTCTCTGATCTCAACAGGTTCCATATTTCTCTCAAAATTGGAAGATTAGGGCTCCTGGGTCAATGTCCTTCTGGCTGACACTGAATGCTGGCTGCTAGTCTTTCACTCATCCCCAGTCTTCCTTAAAGAACTAGTAGGTTATATAACCAAAATCTTCAGGGTGGATTGTCAGACTGGAGTCCAGGAAATTGTTAATGATGTTGCAGTTTTAGTTCAAAGGTAGCATTCCCCCCCCTCTGGAGAAATCAATCTTTTTTCTATTAAGGACTTCAACTGATTCAATGAGGTCCACCAACATTATGGAGGGTAATCTGCTTTACTCAAAGTCTATTGATTTAAATGCTAATCTCATCTAGAAAATACCATCACAGAAACATCTATAATAGTGTTTGACCAAGGATCTGAGTACTGTGGCACAACTAATTGACACCTAATATTAACTCCATCAACACCCCACCCCCCAATCCGTGGTTTCACTTTCCATTGTTTCAATTAACTGGAGTCAACCAAGGTCCAAAAATATTAAATGAAAAATTCCAGAAATAAACAATTTATAAGTTTTAAATTATATACCATTCTGAGTAGCATGATGAAATTTCAAGCTCCCATGCTCCATGGACATCCCCTTGTCCAGTATATCATGCACACTGAATACTCTACCTGCACATTAGTGACTTAGAAGCTATATCAGCTATCAGATCAACTGTCAATGTATAGCAGTGCTTGTGTTCAACTATTGGGTTCACCAAAACCTTTATTTGGTTTTAAAGTAAAAATAAAAGACACAATTTTCATTTTTACAAATAACTTTATTAAATCAACATATACACCATTTAGATCCATTACCTTCTGCTATTTTTCAGGCAATTTTATAATTCCATCTTCCTAAAACTTTTTATTTTTTTGAACAAAGAACTGTTCCAGGTGCTTTTTTCAGTTTTCTAGGGAACTGATTTTTTTTTTCAATTAAGAGAATGATGTAAAGACCAAAATAAATGTAAATCCAAGGGTGTAATGTCTGGTGAATATAATGGATGAATCAGAACTTTCTAGACAAGCTGTAACAGTTTTTGCCTGGTCATCAAAGAAACATGAAGTCTTGCATTATCCTGATGAAAGATTATGCATTTTCTGTTGATTAATTTCAAAATAGAGGATGCCCTACCAATCCCACCATATACACAACATCACCTTCTTTGGATGAAGACCAACCTTTGGTATGGATGGTGGTGGTTCATTGTGTTTGTCCCATGATCTATCTTGTTCCACATTATTGTAAAGTATCCACACTTCATTAACCATCACAGTTTGTTTTTAAGAAAGAATGCTTTTGTTATGCTTAAGTAGAGAATCACATGTAAAAATATGGTCAAGAAGGTTTTTTCACTTAACTTATGTGGGACCCAAATATCAAAGTGATTAACATAACAAAGCTGGTGCAAATAATTTTCAGTGCTTGATTTGGATAATTTTAGTATTCCGGCTATCTCCTACATGGTATAACATTGATTCTTCTCAATTAATGTCTCAATTTGATGACTATCATCTTCAAGTGGTCTACCCAACCATGGAGCATTGACCAGCAAAAAATCTCTGGCATAAAACTTCATAAACCACTTTTGACATGTTTGATCAGTTATAGCTCCTTCTCCATGCACTGCACAGATCTTTTTTTGTGTTTCAGTTGCACTTTTACCTTTCTTAAAATAATAAAGCATAATATGCCAAAAATGTGTATTTTCCTTCATCTTTAATATTAAAATAGCTACACAAAAATTCACCATTTTTGAATTTTTTTAAATGCACACAATACAACACCTATCACAATACAATCTGACAAAATTGTTTCAAATAAAGTTAAAGACAACTAAGTACTACTAGGGGCATCTTACAGAAAAAAAGGCTGAACAAACTTTTTGGCCAACCCAATACCTCTTCTTTTACTCAGCCCAAAGTGCAAGAGTAGTGATGCTGGCAATTCATATATGCTATAAAGTACTTCTGTTAAGTAAAAAGATATGTACACATTGGGAAAAACAGCATGTATAAGATTTGGTCCTATCCATGGCTTCAAGCATCTACATATAAGGTATCCCCCACATATAAAGTAGACTACTACTGCATCACATTAGGGGAAGCAGCTAGGTGAGGCATTGTATTTGAAAATCTGGTGAATCTGAAGCAATTAACAGCACAGTCATGGGAATCTCCTACCAGAAGTATGTGTCCAGTAATAAAGCAAAACAGGAAACGTTTATGGTGCAAAAATCAAAAATGTTCTGGTGAATACATTGCTAACAGGGACTTTCTTCTTCTTCTTCTTCTTCTTCTTCTTCTTCTTCTTCTTCTTCTTCTTCTTCTTCTTCTTCTTCTTCCTCTTCTTTCTCTTCTTTCTTCTTCTTGTTCTTTTCTCCTCCTTCCTCAAAAATGGTTGCTTAGATGTATTTTGTCTTGCTCTAATTTTTCCTTTTTTATTAAACAACACTTATCCTTGGATGAAAGCAAGTGAAGGTTACTATTTATTTTATCTCTTGCTTACAACAGAATGGCTGTGAGAGAAATAGTGAATTTGAAATGACGGATCTTTATGAGACCAATTGAAATGTGAAGTCTCTTCATATCACTACAGACAAAACAAGTCATTATAGCCAACCCTTACTCATTTGGCCATGTAGGAACTGGCTGGCATCACATTCAAAGACTAAATTTAGACTTCCGGCCAAGATGGAGGCTTAGACGGACACGCTAGGTCTCCCTCTACAACTATAGAGGAATACAACTACTTCAAAACAAAGGATAACTAGAAATTCCAGAAAATAAAACTACACGGAAGTCCAACATATGAAGTTATAAACCAGCGGTGCCATTTGGGCAGGTAAGAGTTAAAGTGGGCAGTGCTGTTTGCGGTCGCACCCGGAGCGGCGGGCAGCGAGGAGTCCCGGCTACGCAAGCCCCTGGCGGTGCGCGACTCCGGCGCTGAGGAGAGCGGCCGCCGCATCGCCTTGAACAGTGAGGCCCAGGGGGGCGGGAGGACGGATCCCGGTCTCCTAGCTGAATAACTGTGTGAATCCATCTTGGACCCCCGCCCCCAAAGAAAGCACCACAGGGCTGCGAAATAGGTCGCGGACAGGCAGGCGCCGGCCGGTCGCTGATTTGTGACGCGTACACAGGCACTGCCCCCTACAGCCGGCCCAAGAAAACAAAACGCATCTGTCAAAATGAGGCAGGCAACTTTAGAAATACCGGTAACACAACTCACCAGGCAGCAGATAGAGAACCTGACAGATGAACAGATAAGAAACCTGTCAGAGGCTCAGTTCTGGGCCATTGTTATCAGGTGGCTTACAGAATTCACAAAAGAGCAAAAAAAAGATATGAAAGAAGCGAAAAACTTTCATAACGAAAGGAACAAAACAGCATATGAGACAGAAGGAAAGGAAATAAAATCCAGAGTTCATTTCAACAAACTGGAATATGGAGAAGGAATAAGCAGTCAACCAATGCAGCGAGAGGAAATGGGAAGCAACAATGAAAGGATCAGAAACCTCTGGGACAGCTATAAAAGGCCCAACATAAGAATCATTGGTTTGCCAGAGAATGAGGAAGATGAACTAGAACTTGAAAAATTGAGTGAAAATATAATAAAGGAGAACTTCCCAGACTTGGGGAAGGGAATAGACCTGCAGGTCCAGGAAGCAAGGAGAGTTCCCAAGAGACTGGACCCAGGGAGAACCACTCCAAGACACATTATAATCAAAATGTCAAAAATTAAAGATAAAGAGAGAATCTTAAAAGCAGCAAGAGAGAAGAAAAGAATTATGTACAAAGGGGTCCCAATTAGACTATCAGCTGACTTCTCAAGGGAGACCCTACAAGCAAGAAGGGACTGGCAAGAAATATTCAAAGTAATGAAAATCCAAAACCTACAACCACGAATACTCTATCCAGCGAAATTGTCATTCAGAATAGAAGGACAGAGAAAGTGTTTCCAGGACAAAATAAAACTGAAAGAGTTCATTAGATCCAAAAAAAAAAAAAAAAAAAAAAAAACAAAGACTAAATTTAGCATAACAACTCTCAGCTAGCTCTCCTATTTGAAGGTGAGAGCTCACAAGGGCAGCCTAACTCCCTGTCTATCTTCCTTTACTGTTTCACTACAGGAAATTTCATGTTAAAGCATCTAAATTATTATCATTATGAAGATTTGAAATCTGAGGAAATTCTAAGTGTACATAGGATAACCTTTTTGCAAATGACATGTTACTTTGGGGTGGGAGAATGAGGAGGGCCTGACTGGTCATGAATCCCTGCCATTTAGTTTATTTTATCTTCCTCTCTGATCTTTCACCTACACCCACTTGGCTTACAGTCCCTGAATGGTTTCCTAGGAATCTTCCCATTGTAAAATAAATAACTTATGGAGAATAAAATCAGAAACCAAAAAGTAAAGCTCTTTGGCATGTTGGCATGTGAATACTTAGTATGCATTACTTTCGTCACAACTCCAGTTTTGTTTTATTTGCCTTCTTTCTAGATTGAGAAAAGCATTTTCCTTATCTTCCAGAGACATACAACAGGACCACATTTCCCTGAGCTATGTGAAAGAAATGGGTGAATTTGAACGGTATTAAACTGGCTCTTAAGAAAACATACCATGTGGGTGAGATCTTCTTCTTCCCAAATAATCCACATGAGGAAATTTCCCCAGTCAGATCTTGTTTCTTATCTTATTTAATCAGTAAGCCTTTCTACAATGTGTTCTCTACTCTATTCTCATCCTATTTGCAGATCCAAATAAGAATAGCAATGAGCATGATAGAAAATGTTTTGTTCTTATTTTTTGAGTATCCATCATGTGCTACATACTGTAATAAGGAATTTAGATGCATTAATTCACTTAATCCTAATAACAACCCTATGAAGTAAATACTAAATATGACATCTAGCTTCATAGCTCATGCTATTTCTCACAGGAAATAATTTTTTTTGGACATTTTGTAATAATAACAACTGACATATATAAAGTTCTATAAAGCTTTAAAAATATTTTCACAGAACTCATATTTTTTCTTTTCATCACAATCTATGAGATAGAGTATTTGTTTTCTTACCATTCCCATTGTCCTTATTGAAAGGATGAGGAATATCAGACTGGATGAAGTTGAGGGATTAGCCTGGCCATACCTAGATTTGCAGGTAAACTGGCTGGGTAACAGGTACTGTCTGCCTAAATGTGGGTTTCCATGCCTGTAGTCATCCAAGGCAGTTTCAGAAATTCAGTTCCCTGCTCAGCATTGAAGTCTTCCCAAATTCAACCATGCCAGAAAGACACTCACTATCTTTCCTCCATAAATCATTACTGAATTCTCCCCTTCTTATCAGTGAAGACCATGTATCTTCTGGTCAACCAGTTTCAAAAGGTAAGAATCATATTTGATAATCTCTCTTCTTATTTCTCTCATATCCAAGCTGGACACTCAACATGTCTTTGAAATGCATGTGTCCTGTTGGTTAAACAAGTTCTAGCCTAGAAGTACCACATCGTGCTATGATGGGGAGAGTGGCCAAGGATGGAAAACTAAAGAAGACAGGAGGCAATGGCTTTATAATCTCATGGAAGAGATGAAGTAGGAACATAAATCACTAAACTTCAAGATAAGAAATGATAGAGACACAAAAGAGATAACGTAAAACAGATTCTTACTGATAAGGTGAGAGGTCTCAGAGTAGAACATGCTCGTTTCCAAGTGGCCGAAAGAGAGTAACCAGGAAGCATATGAGCTGAGACTTGAATAACCCAGAAGCCACACAATAGAGCTAGGCTTGGTGCTAAGAAGTTGGAGTGTAAGTAGAAAGCAATGAACATTATCTTTTGGTTGATTTTTAGTGGGCAATGAAAAAGATCTGAAAAAACTAAGAATTCCTTTGAAATTCCATTCTTCTTTCTCTCTTGTGTCATGATCACCTTGGCTCAGGCTTTTATCACCTGCTGCTTGCAGTAATTCTATGCCCTCCCAGCCAATCACAAAAACACCAGATATACACTGGCAGCAGTCCTCAACATTTTTGGCACCAGGGGCTGGTTTTAGAAGATGGGAAGCAGGTGCCAGAGCTCAGATGGTAATGTAAGTGAAGCTTTGCTTGCTCAAAGGCCACTCACTTCCTGCTGTGCAGCCCAGTTCCTAACAGGCCACGGACCAGTACTGATCTACAGCCCAGGGGTTGGGGACCCGACAGAATGCTATTGGTGATGTTTATGCCATCCCTTCCATCAAGGATATTCATAACTTCTTATTCACTCACAAAGACTGTTGTAAGCAGCTCATTCACTCTCCTTCTCTTCTGTTACACAGAAAAGCTGTTTTACTGAATTTAAGGCCACTTCTTTCCCCTGTGCTTTGGATCTCATTTCATCTCACCTACTTAGTATAATTCCCTGGGCCATTTGCACCTTTACTGAAATATTTCCAAGTCTTCTCATTAAAAAAAATATATATATATAGGGGAGACAAATAGTAATGAAAAAATACAATAAAAAATTAACCATTTAAAAAAACAATAAACCTCTTTTAAAAATCCTCCTAACATTCCTTTGTTCCCCTCAATTTCCTAAGCTATTTCTCTTTGACCATCCACCCCATGAATATATACTCTCTTAACTCAATCTTTTTTCTACCAATTGGTCTCTACCTCATTACAACAAAGTTGTTCTTACTACGGTGACTGCATCACTGAGGATGGTGCAGGGCTGAGAAAAGAGGAAAACCAGAGTTTACTTCTTCCACCTTCTAGAAGTAGTTTCTTCCCATGGTTTTCAGGATACAACACTCTTCTAGGATCTCTTTCATTTCTTTGGCTGTTCCTCCTCTGTTTCTTTAGCATGCTTTCCTTATAGTACTAGAACTATCTGATACATTTTCCTAAGTTCCCACTGTCTGTGAATGGCACTAGCTTCCATTCAGTTCTGCAAACTAGCCGGTAGAGTTCATACTAGAGTAACATGACTTCAGTAGCTTCACCAACAAGGAAAGAAGTTTAGAGGTTCAGAGTGATCTGGGCTAAGATGTCTTTAGTTTTCTAGGTCTTCCTTTAATGGTTTCAAGATGACTCTTGTTGTTGTGGATGAATGAACAATGTCAAAATCCTTGGGCTGGATTTTTAAATCCTCTATATTTTTCTTCATTCTTCTGACCATTTTTTATCTTACTTCTACCACTCAACAATGCATACTCCTCAGTCCTGATCACAGAATCACTGTGCCATTTCTTAGATGAAGCTTTGTCTTCACAGTTCTAATGACACGATAGTTTTATCACTAGTCTGCTCCTATCCATTCCAGCCCCTTAAATTTCTTCTCCACCACTTAGTAGAAATGACTACTCTCTTCAAAAACAAATCTGATTATGCCATTCCCAAGGTTTTAGACACCTCCCCATTGTCTCAGGATATGACTATAATCTCAACCTTGATCTACTGTACTTTCAGTTTCTACTCCCTAATTTCCTCTTTAGTCTTCTCCAAAATATGTCATGACATTTTCACAAACCTCCCATTTTCATAGTCATATTCATACTCCCCCCACTCCATTTCTAAGCTTCTACCTCTCTGGATTAGTTTTCTTTCTTTTAAAGCACAATGTTCCTGTCTATGAAGAGAGCATTGTTAATTTTTCTTGTTGGCTAATTTTTATTCAACCTTTGGGTTTTAGATTGATAATAAATCCCTATAATAGTATTTAACTCACTCCACCTTCATTCCCAGCCTCACATTTCAGTGTATTTTTCTGTACAATGATATTATTAAGCACTCTTACAGTAACAAGAATAATTTGTTCACTGTTGAGTTGTAGTCAGTAATTGAATGGCATAGTTTCAGAAGTGATATGTTGGAAGGAGGAAAGATCTGTTGTTCGAATTACATCTCTAAACATTTTCAAACTGCCATATTTCATTAAACATAGGATGTACACATTAATATCTTTGAAATCAGTTTTCAACCCACAGCATTTTATATTGTTAATAGGCAGCACTTTTTTATAATATATTTTCTTTTTTAAATTTAATTTAATTTTATTGTTTTTCTATTACAGTTGTCCCATTTTTCCCCATTACTCCCCTCCACCCCTCTCCCACAGTCATTCCCCACCCCATTGTCCATAACATGGGTCATTCATACTAGTTCCTTCACTAGACCCTTCTCCTTTTTATTCCGTCTCTCCACCCCTGTCCACAATAACTATTTTTCTGTTCCTTGTTCAATTTTGTTCATTTGTTTGTGTTGTCCATTAGCTTCCTGTATTAGGTGATGTTATATGGTATTTTTCTTTCATTGCCTGGCTTATTTCACTAAGCATAATTCTCTCTAGTTCCATCCATGTTGTCGCAAAAAGTAGGAGTTCCTTCTTTCTTTCTGCTGCATAGTATTCCATTGTGTAAATGTACCACAGTTTTTTAATCTACTCATCTATGGATGGGCACTTAGGCTGTTTCCAGCACTTGGCTATTGTAAACAGCGCTGCTATGAACATAGGGGTGCATAAGTTCTTTTGAATTGGTGTTTCAGGATTCTTTGGGTATAGTCCTAGCAGTGGAATTGCTGGTTCAAAAGACAGTTCCATTTTTCATTTTTGAGGAAATTCCATACTGTTTCCCATAGTGGCTGCACCAGTCTGCATTCCCACCAGCAGTGCAGTAGGGTTCCCCTTCCTCCACATCCTCTCCAGCACTTGTTGTTTGTTGATTTGTTGATAATGGCTATTCTGATTGGTGTAAAGGGGTATCTCATTGTGGTTTTTATTTGCATCTTTCTGATGGTTAGTGATGTTGAACATTCTTTCATATATCTATGGACCCTCTGTGTATCCTCCATAGAGAAGTGTTGGTTCAGGTCCTTTGCTCATTTTTTAATTGGGCTCTTTGTCTTCTTGGTGTTGAGAAGTGTAAGTTCTTTATTTGTTTTAGAAATCAATCCCTTGTCTGAGGTATTGGCAAATATATTTTCCCATGCGGTTCATTCCCTTTTCATCTTGTTGATGTTTTCCTTTGCTGAACAGAAACTCTTTAGTTTGATGTAGTCTCATTTGTTTATTGTTTCCTTTATTTCCCTTGCCTTAGGAGATGTATCCGTGAAAATATTGCTATGTGGGATATCTGATATTTTCCTGCCTATGTTTTCCTCTGGGACTTTTATGATGTCGTGACTTACATTTAAGTCTTTGATCCATCTTGAGTTTATTCTGGTGTGTGGTGTAAGTTGGTGGTCTAGTTTCATTTTTTTGCATGCCCCTGTCTAGTTCTCTCAGCACCATTTGTTGAAGAGGCTCTTCTCACTCCATTTTATGCTTCTTCCCCCTTTGTCAGATATTAGTTGACCATATAGGCCTTGGTTTATTTCTGGGCTCTCTATTCTGTCCATTGCTCTATATGTCTGTTCTTATGCCAGTACCAGGCTGTCTTGATCACAATGGCTTTGTAGTATAGTTTGATGTCGGGTATTGTGATTCCTCCTACTGTGTTCTTCTGTCTCAAGATTGCTGTGGCTATTCAGGGTCTTTTTTGGTTCCATATACATTTTTGGGGTATTTGGTCTAGATCTGTGAAAAATGTCATTGGTATTTTAATAAGTATTGCATTGAATCTGTAAATTACTTTGGGTAGTATGGACATTTTAATGATGTTGATTCTTCTCTTCTATGAACATATTTGCTTCCATTTATTTGTATCTTCCTTAATTTCTTTCTTCAGAGACATGTAGTTTTCCAAGTACAGGTCTTTTATCTCTTTGGTTAAGTTTATTTCTAGGTACTTTATTTTTCTTGTTGCTATAGTAAATGGGATTTTCTTTTTAGTTTCTGTCTCTGACATTTTATTGTTGGTGTCTTTGATTTCTGAATATTGGTTTTATACCCTGCTACTTTTAGGTAGCACTTTTTTAATAGTACAAAAAATTATGATATATCTTACAGCTGATAATGTCTTAGATTTTATTAAACATATCATGTGACCTTGGGGAAATTACCTAACCTGTCACCGCCTAAGTTCTTTCATCTGTACAGCGTGGTAATACCCAAGCTTCGGATGAATGGTTGTGATAATTTTTAAAAAGATGATATACATAAAACATTTAAAACAGGGGTTTTTTGACACACTGTCATTTCTCAATAAATATTAAGTCATAATCATTGCCTTTTACAATGCTCAGGAATATGCAGTAAATTGAACAATAGCTGACTTTCTTAAATAGACCATGTAAGAACTATATATCTGTTTGTTTCTCTGTCCCCATTTCTTAGCACAATACCTGGCTTATCTGATGTTTATAATATATTTGTTTAGTGTGGGATGTATAAAGGAAATAACAAATATAGAATGTTCATACCTGTCTATGTGACTTACTTTTATTCCTGATCTTTTCAGCAAGAGATTCTTTTTGTCAGTATTCTTATTCTTTTCAACACAAGGTTTCCCTATAGTAAACCTATAATAACCCCACCATCTAAAACTCCATCTATTCAATCAACAAATATTTAGTTTAATATGTGAAATTATAAAATTCAAATAAAATTTAAAATACTTCTAATAGCACTTTTGAAAATATAAAATGTAAAACTGTTCATCCTTGTTTCTCTAATTCCACCCTCTAGAACAGCAGTTTTCAACCTGTGTGTTGCGACCCCTTTCACAGGGGTTGCCTAAGACCGTCGGAAAACACATGTATAATTACATTTTGTTTTTGTGATTAATCACTATACTTTAGTTATGGTCGGGGGTCACCACAACATGAGTAACTGTATTAAAGGGTCGGGGCATTAGGAAGGTTGAGAACCACTGCTCTAGAAGAATATCATTAACTTCAATGTGGATCTTTCCAGGCTCTTTTTCAATGCAAATAATGTGAGCTGAATAAAATACTGATTGTTTAAGGAGTTACTTGAGATTAAATGAGTAATTTAATACACAAAAATAGGACTAAATTCCACCAAGCCTATGGCAAAATTGCCACCTACAATCTTTGTCCTGACTTCCCCCTTCAGAGCTTGCTGTTTTATCCCAATTACTCACTTCTCCGGGCTCATTCAGTTAACACTTAAAAATTATTTAGTTCTTTTTACCTCCTCTTCATTTCTTGGTAGTCTGTTCTCAATAATTATGAAATCTTTAGAAAGTCAGGGTGAGTAGAGTGGACTTCTTTTCATGGTAACTCCAGATGAAGCTGATTTTTAGGTATTTTTGAGAGTGTTGAATGAGGACACTGACCCAGAAAAGCACTTGGGGGATTCATGCTTCTGTTCATCTTTCATTTTAAATCCATCTTCTTCCATCTGCCTAGGATTAACATAAGACATGCTTTTCTTGCAGTAGTATAAATTGGTCAACTTCTTTGTTGGCCATCTAGCCATAAGAATCAGAATTCTAATTTTAGCAACTTTTAACCCAGCAACTTCACTGGCAGAAATTGATCCAAAGAAATGAGTGAAAATGAACAAATGTGTGTGTGAGAAAGTTCACAACATTACTTTTAAATAAGAGATATTTAAAAAAAAAACAACTGATCATTAATAGGGGCAGTTTAAAATAAATTATTGTATGTATGTACAATATATGTCTGTTAAGAAGAATGAAACACATCTATACTTACTGACAGGAAAAATTTTAAAGGCAGATTTTTTAAAATTATGATAAAACCTTTTTAAATGTAAACACAGTAATATGTAAACATGAAGAAAATTCTGAAAACAAATATCAAACATTAGCAGCCACCTTTCCTAAGAGATTTACTAGTGATTTTTCCTTGCTTATAACTTATAGTATTCTCTCTCTCACACACACTCTCCCTCCATTGGTTAGATTTTCACTTTTATAATAACATAAGTTATTTTGTTCTTGAAAAACTTAGGGTCTAGAGTCACCATGCCTTCTCTGCTCTTAAGTATTCACTCCAGTTTTCTGTGGTCTGGAGAGACCATGTGAGCCTCAGGTCCCAAAGCAATGGGTTCACTAGTGTCTTCTCCACCTTGGTCATCCTACTCTTTGGTATCGTGTCATCATTCAAAAGGGAAGAAAGGGGAGAGAAAGATGCAGAGAATAAAGGGAAAGAAGAAAGAAAAAGTAGGAAAGCAAGAAACCTATCTTCTAGTAAGATTCAGCCCAGGTTGTCTTTTGAGTTTAAACTGTTGATATATGTCATCAACAGTACATGTGCAAATTAATGTCAAAGCATATATGAAATTTCTATATAAAAACACTGAGAAACTTACTATGGTTGATAAATGCCAGAAATTACTGTTGTTTTTGTTTTTTTCCCCTGTGATTAGAGGTGATAGATAGATGGCTCCCTCAAGTCATATAACTTAAAATCTGGGTCATTTTGAACACAACTTATGGTCACACTCATTATTGCCATTTCAGTTTGGCCAGACAATTATTCTATCATATTTAAGTGGAAGGGGGTGATGGATAACTAGTAGATTTTTTCATACGATTTGAAAAATCTGTTCCATATTGGTTTTGGTATTTGTGTAGCTTCTGAGGTTATTGCTAGGAGAAAAAAATCCACATAGAAAATCCTTATAGGAACTATAAGAATTTTTTTTCATATTCTGCCCATTTCTGTCTCACACCGCTAACTGGTCACTGAAGGCCCCTGAGTCTCAGAGAAAACTGTTTAGCTGAAAGAGAAGAACCCAACATCTAACCATATTTCAACATGTAATAATGACAACTCCACCCTGAGAGGAAGCTAAGTTTCTAATAAAAGCCAGATAGCCTAATATCTCAAGTTATTTTCAATCCTGCCTCTCCTACACATTTGGCTGTTTGTTTATTTTTGTTAGAAGGACAGACTTGTTCTTTTGCCAAGGAACTCTCTAACATCCTGCCACCAACATCTGCACAGAATATAATGCTTTGGAGGGTCAGATGGGGGAAAAAAAAAAAAAAAAGCCTTTCCTCTGGAAAGAATGAGGAAAATAGTAGTGCTTCTGTTTGAAGCAACAAAGATATAAGAGAAAGGACCAACTAAACCAGTCCAACAAGCCATTGTGATCATCTGTACTTTAGCATAAGAGGGATCTGAGGCCATTCTAACAAAGGTGAAGGGGGCACAGCATGACTTTCAGCTCCTGTGCCATTAACATCTGCCATGCAGAACACAGTGCCATACTGCAGGCATTCAATATTCTCCTTGTGTATAATAGCCTAAAAGACCACTTTAAAATTTTATTTACTTATTTATTATTGGTCTTCTTCAACAGATTGTATACTCTAAAGAACAGAGCATATGTCTAATAGACTCACTAATACTTAGGGTTTGCCTCACAGTAGATATGAAACAAATAGTGGAAGAGAAGAAGAAAGGAAGGAAGAAGAACGAGAAACAAGATGGCGGAGGAGTAAGTGGAAGCTACACTAACTTCCTCCTAGAACTAGTCTGGATTTACAATGTAATTTTGGAGAAATCATCTGGAATAACGAACCGAACACCAGCTGGAGAGAAGTCTTATAACCACGGAGAGACAGAAAAGGCCGCTACATCACAACGTGACCGGTAGGGAGTGCGGAGACGTGGAAGGGCTGGCTGGGCTCCCACGGGTGGCAGCTGAAGGGGCTGAGAAACAGCTCAGCAGCCGGGGATTCCCCCTGAGAAGGGCAGGGTCTAAACCCCCAGCTGGGCTTCCCAGCCTACAGCGACAGAGTGGAAAGTAAAATAGTATCAGCTGTGAAAAGCGAAAAGCCACAGGCTTTCTTGCTAGCCGGAGAGAAACAGCAGGAGAAAAAGAGCTCTTAAGTGGATCACATACGAAAATATTTTGGCCACCACTTACCCTGGGCTCAAGCAGAGGGAAGGCAGAGAGGACTGGAGACACTTGGGGAGAATTTGGCACGGTGGCTTTGAGGGGAGAACTGGAGGAGCAGCTGACTGGGTCCCAGTGCTGACTCATCCCCAGTACTGCGGGTAGACCATTCCCCTCCAAGTGGCGTCAGCCTGAGGGGAAGCAAAAGCCCTGCCTACAGGAATTAAGCTGCCACACCCACAGTCCTTAAGCCTGACAGCTAATCACAGATTGAATAAATTAACAATCAAAGAAGACAGACAACAGCAGTAGATCCCTGGAAGTCTCCAACAGGCTGCCTAGGGCCAGACTGGTACATGATCTGACGCCACCAGAGGCAGATCCAGGAAGTGCAGATCATTCCAAGAAGCACCAACAAACAATAGGAGTCAAAAAAATGGGGAGACAGAGAAACAACCTCCCATCAAAAGGAAAGGTAGAATCCCCAGAAAGAGTGCTAAATGAAATAGAGGGGAGCGAACTATCAGATATGGAATTCAAAACATGGATTATGGAGAAGCTGAATGAGCTCAGCGGAAACTTCAAAGAACTCCAGAAAAACTACAAGGAACTCACAGAAAATTACGTGAGCATGAAAAAGGACATAGAAGCTATCAATAAGAGCCAGGAGGAAATGAAAAATACGATCTCTGAATTGAAGAACACAGTAGAAGGAATTAAAAGCAGGCTAGAGGAAGCAGAAGATCGGATCAGCGAGCTGGAGGACAACCTACACAAAAACTCCCAGACAATGCAACAAAATGAAAAAAGACTGAACAAGACTGAAGAGGTTCTAAGACAGCTGCAGGACAACATGAAACGTAATAATATCCGTATCATAGGAATTCCAGAAGGAGAAGAAGAAGAGCAAGGGATAGAAAACCTCTTTGAAAAACTAATGACAGAAAACTTTCCTAACATGACGAGAGAAAGAGTCACGCAAGTCCAGGAAGCACAGAGGGTCCCAATGAAGAGGAACCCCAACAGGCCCACTTCAAGACACATCATAATTAAAATGCCAACATTCAAAGACAAAGAGAGAATCCTAAAAGCAGCAAGAGAGAAACAACTAATAACATACAAGGGAGCTCCAATAAGGCTATCATCAGATTTCTCAACAGAAACACTACAAGCCAGAAGGGAATGGCAAAAAATATTCCAAGCAATGAAAAACAAAAGCCTACAACCAAGAATACTCTACCCAGCAAGGCTTTCATTCAAAATGGAAGGTGAAATAAGGAGTTTCCAAGACAAAAGAAGGCTAAAAGAATACATCTCCACCAAACCAGCATTGCAAGAGATGCTAAAGGGTCTGCTTTAAGAAGATGAAGAAACAGAGAGACAGAGAGGAACACGAGTACAAAGGGGGAAAATGACAATGAATAAGTACTGAAAGAAAGAAGGAACTTCTACCATTTGCAACAACATGATTGGAACTAGAGAGAATTATGCTTAGCGAAATAAGCCAGGCAACAAAAGAAAATTACCTTATGCTGTCACCTGTTACAGGAAACTAATGAACAACACAAACAAATGAGCAAAATTGAACCAGAGGTATGTAAACAAGGAATAAACTAACAGTAACAAAGGGGGAGATGGGAGGGAGAGAAGGGGTAAGAAGGGGAAGGGTCTAGTCAAAGAACATGTATGAATGACCCATGGACATGGACAACTGGGTGGGGACTGACTGTGGGGGGGGGCAGGGTGCAGGGAAGCAAGAGGGGGGAAAAAAGTGAGACAACTGTAGTGGAAAAACAAACAAACAGAAAATTTTTTAGTGGGGGGGGAATAAAAATATAAAGAATAGAAATGCAAGTTCAGTGAATATTAGAAGGACAAGGATTTTCCTTCCGATAAGACAGTCCTACAGATTTAGAGACTTGTATGTGGGTTATGTTACATAAATTAACATGTGTTTTCTGTTTTCAAAGGGCATAAGCCTACAATCTCATTACCTGAGTGATTATCTGTATGCATAGGCCTCACTTAATCCTGTCTGCATTGCTGCCTCCTGAGACTCAATGGTTTGGCTGAACTAAGTGGCTGGGTTGGTGAAGAACGGGGTGGTCTGTGGGCTTCACTTTAAAACTGGTTTCTCTTTTCTATCCTAATGGCTTGGACAGAAAAAGCCCAGAGGCCTGAGATGGGGGAAACCTAAAATATTTCCCTCAGTCCAAAATAAGTATAATGGGCAAAAGGGTTTTGGACAGGTGAGATGTACCTGGCACACCTTCCTCCAAAGAAGCCCTTCTTTTCCCTAATGTGGGACATTGAAAAATTAATACCTGTCTTTTGTCATCTAGTGGTTACGGATTAAATGATGTCCTTTAACCCTGTTGCCCCCAGAATACAACAAGGATGCCAGCCTGTCAAACCAAGCATGCCGTTGTCCAGAGACAGCCAACCAACCTGGAGTCTGCACGATCCTTCCCCTTGTGGGAAGGCCACCCTCCCCTCCACATCCCCACTCTTATTAGGGATTTCTTGACCCACGGGTAGGTAGGACGACGACCATGTCCAGCTTGAAGCAGCTAGAGGAGCTCGAGACCTTCATCCATTGTCCTTTATAAGATTGTAAAGGGTCTTAAGTCTGAGAGGGAGGAATTGTTATTTTTTATTGTTAAAATATTTAACTAATTAATTAATTAACTTTAAAAAAAGAAGAAGAAGAATATATGAAAGGGTGAGGCGGGAGAGCTTGTATGTACGACCCATGGGCATGGACTTGGAGAGGGGATTGTTGGGGAAGGGGGGTGCTGGGCGGAGGGGAGCAAAGGGGAAGAAAAATTGGAACTATTGTAACAATATAATCAATAAAATATACTTAAAAAAAAAAAAAAAAAAAAAAAGAAAGGAAGGAAGAAGAGAGGGAGAGGAGAAAGAAAGGAATTTGTGCCCTTATCCAATTACACCTCGCACACCTAGTTGGTTACTGTTTAAATGCACCCTGCCATTCCATGCAGCACTTAGACATATGCTTGGCAGAGAGTAAAGTAATCAATAAATGTCTGTTGAATTGAGTATATTCTTTAGTGCTCATTGGATTAACAATAGATTAAAATTGATATTATAGTAAAAAAAAGAATGCTAGTGTAGACATGCTCATAAATAAGTACTTTCAATAAATTGGTTTTATAAAAAGGAATTTTTTAAATCCATTCGGATAGTTAATTATTTTTGTTGCTAAATCTTCTAAACTCTAGGCATAATTCTAAGGCTGATGCAGTGACTGTTAGCACACTAGAGGCAGACAGATATTTTTCAGCATGCAGGCAGCCTTCCTGTTCAAAACTGATGCACTGCAGGCAGATCAGTTATGGGGACACTTGCAGGGCTAGTCTCTGTGGCCACTACTCCATTGTTTTGTTACTTTAAAATTAGCATGTTGTCAGAGGTGGGGTGACCTCCTCACATAACACCCTGACAGATGAGGAACAATCTGGCAGAAGAGTGGACTTGGAAATTCTGGTCTTCATGACTGAGATCCTTTCAGCTGGAATTCTATGATCCCTGGAAATTTATGATTCACAAGTGTAGAAAACATCCACACAGGACCTTACAAGTGTAGATAAATACAAGTAGAGTTCAGCAAAGTGAAAACAAAAGCAGGTTAACGACCAAATTTATTTTTGAAACCTGAACTTAGTTTCCATCAGTTCAGGGTCAACTCCAACAACACAAACAAACCACACTTAGAAACAGGCACCTGATTTGCTCCCATATCCTGTATTTTGGTTTCTATGCATTTCCAATTAACTTTAAAGTCATCCTTGGTTTCAATATTTCTAAAGCCCAAATATCATTATTCCTCTCACTGGAAAAATTCATTCTATCTATGTGTCTGAGGTCTGGACAAAACAAAAATTCTATTAATGTGCTTGCATCTGGGAAATGATCAGAGCTCCTATTAGACATGATTGCTTTTATTAGTGGATGTGACTTTCAGCCTGGCCTCTGAGGTATTTACCACTAAAGAAAGTACAAGGGAATTGTGCAGGAGAATGAAATATTTTTATTCTAGTAATGTAAGTGACAAAGAAATAATACAAAATACTTGACTGACATTTTGATGAAAAAGAGGAGATGTTTCAGGCTGAATTTGTCATGCAAAATTGTTGGATGTTACTTTGCAAAACATATGATCAGTTTTATATTAAATAATAGTTAGCAGGGGTCAGCAAACTATAATCTGTGGGTCAAATTGGCCATGACTCTTTTGCAAATAAAGTTTTTCTGTAGTTATTGACAAGGGCCTGAACTGGAATTATGGGAGATCTTAAGTAAAGCTGATCCCAACACAGATGGGTCCTGGGACTTAAGAGTTCCTTGTGAGCAGCTCCTCTCTGTGTGGCTGAGATCAATGGTGTGTGTGTCCTTAGGGAAAACCCTCAGCATCTGTTCAAGATCTGTCTGAGGAGTCATGCAAGGCTGCTTGTCATCTAAGCCTCATATTAGGAAATGACAATACTGATGGTGCTAGAGCTGGGAATAACCATATGTGCCACCATCTTGTAGCCATCTGTGGCCAAAAACAATAATTCTGACCAGACACAAGATTCAGACTTCTAGCTAGTTAGTCAGTTGTGATCAAATGTATCCTCTTAAAACCTACAGGAAATCAGAAGATTATTTGTTAGTTTTTGCCAAAGATAGCATGGCATGGGTCTGCACTGAAGCCTTAGCTAAATCTCTAAATTCTCTACGTGTCACTAAGAGATTTGCTGTGAATCAAACTTCCTAAGAAACCATGATCCTTTCCAGAGTCCCAGGACCTCATACCTGCACGAGATTATTTTCTGCCATTTGCTTTTGTTTGAATCCGGACAAAACTCATATTGGGCTTAATTAACCACGGGGAATACAAGGTGGGTTTCAGAGTCTCTGAAAAAGGATCTATTAGTGGTAGAGAAATCCTTTATTAAAGTCATTTGACCATTCTACAACTATATTTCTATACTATCAGTTCCATATACACAAAAATGATGTGGAATCATATCTTAGCTTTCTGAATAGCCATATTGGTCCAATAAAGAAATGCAGAAATTTGAATTCTCTTCTGTCCTGGCAGTCACCACAGTTAACATCGTTCCTTCTCATCACCATTCTTCCCAAAACTATACACACATTCATAATATATATTATATTATTTTGATACAGACCATTAGAGTTTTATGATATACTGTCACTGAATTATAAGATTTTTTAAATGCAATATTTTTCAACTAAAATAAAAGCAAAGTTTAAATATACCAATATAATTAATATTTATGAAATATAATTTTTATAATAAAGCTTTAAAAATATTATGAGTATATCTTTTCCATTTTCTTTTGGTCTAGTTAGGTGGGAAAAATTACTGTTCTTAACATCTTAATTAAAATAATATTATAATGTTAGCAAAACAAAAAATCATTTGACATATTCATGTCATAATTGCATTAAAAAAGTTTACTCTCCATTAGTTTTCTTGATTGTACTAAGCCATCTGTGCTTGTAAAAATAATAATAAACAATGAATTTTGTATGCCATATGTACTTTACTGTTTAATAGTAATTAAGCAATAATCCCAAAGCAATCTCTTAACTGTGATAATTGCTTAAAGGTATTTATTCATAATAAATGGTAATCAATTATTTGTAATGTTAACAATAGTTTTCTTCATTTTTCTTATCTTTAAAATTTTCTGGTGGCCATAGCAGTCTCAGCAGCTACTCTGAAAAAGTAATAATTCTGTTGTGTTAATGATAGATTTTTCATGAATCGAAATTCTAGTTATGGTCTATTAGGTTTGTAATAGGCAGTTATAGTATTTTCAAAATTGAGATTTCTATAAATATCTCATTCACTTTATTATTACAAGAAAATAGTCTTAATAAAACTTCTAGTAAAATGTAAAATGTGAAGTGACCCATATTACAAAACACAGTATTAACACAAAACTAACAGAGTTTCATGTCCTAGGTAGGAATAGATTGACAGAAAACAAAGTTTTATTTGGGGGAAAAACATAAAATATAACCATTTAACTAGTTATATACTTTTCCAAATGCATCGCTACACATTATAGCTTTAGACAGCTTATTACAGCTTATTAAATCACGTCCAAATTTACATATTATATTGAAGGTGGCATTTCTTACAACAAAAAGTTGACTTAAGTCACACATATTTAAACAATAAGATAGTATATTTATGATTCATAGCAAGTATTTTGTTTTATTTTTAATACAGTAAAAAAGAATGTATTGCGTTAAAACGATTCTTTCTAAATTTCAGATTAAGGAACAAAGTGCTTGGTTTGGTCTATTTACTCTGCATTCCTGACATTACAGGGAAATGTACAGTAGGATATATTCAACAGCCTCTAGATTAGTGGTTCTCAATTGGGGGCAATGTTGTCCCTGGGAGGATATTGGACAAAGTCTGGAGACATTTTCTGTTGTCACAGATATGGGAAGGGTGCTAATGGCCTCTCATGGGTGGAAACCAGGGGTGCTGGGAGACATTCTCCAATACACAGGACATCCCTATGACAGAGAATGATCTAACCCAAGATTCCAATAGTGCTGAGGTTGAGAACCTTGGCTTAGACTACCTGTTTTGCAGTTAAATAACTTATAACAGAATTCAAGCATTTCAACCTTGAATGTTTCAAAATAGAATTAAAAGCCCTAACTACCAGGAATTTTATTTCCTCTTTTTTTCCACCAGATAAAGTAGGAAATATCACAGAAACTAAAACTTATCCAAGATATGGTACTTACCTGAAAACCATTAAAAAAAAGAGAGAGAGAAGAAAGAAGAAGGAAAGAAAGAGAGTTTATCCAAGTATATTAAGTAGCTCAAAATATCCTAAGTGCTGCTTTAAAGGGATGACAACAAGCTTTCCCTAAGTACTGTAAACCACATCACAAAAATGGTCTGATGCAGAAACTCCACTTCTGCTATAGTCATCAGTGCCAAGCACATCTTGTGTCAGGGATCCAGCTTCTGTTATCACTCAGAGAAAAGAGGGCTGTGCAAGGGCCTTTCACTTTCTTTGCAAGCTTGGCAATCAAGGTCTCACACAGGAAGTTCCTATGAAGGACCCATGGCATAATAAGCACCAGAGCTTCAAAAGTGACTGCAGAAGAAAAATGTCTACTTGCAGAAGATAAGACTCATGATATGAAAATTCATAGAAATGTATGGAATTGTGAAGAGTTGACTTGTGGCCGCAGATAATATTTGTGATCTTCAGACCAGAATTTAATTTTAGAAACAATAATCCTAGAAGCATTGAACACTAGTATTTTAGGGTTGGAAGAGATATATCTATTCTAAATATACTTTCTCACCACACCAACCTTCACTTCCATCAATTTGTCTCCTATTTACCCTTCCCTTCCTTCCTTCCTTCCTTCCTTCCTTCCTTCCTTCCTTCCTTCCTTCCTTCCTTCCACAAATATCTATTGAATGTTTGCTTTGTGGAACGCTTTGTTCTACAGGACACTGCTGTAGTGAACTGGCAAAATCCATGCATTTATACTTGGGGAAAGGAATAAAAAAAATTAAATAAGTATATTTAATAAGTATCCTTGACTCTCCAGACTTGGGAACTACACATATATAGGTAAATATTGGGATAACTCTCTTATTCAAATTTGTGTTACCTGCTATACGAAATTCAAGCACCAAATAAGTTAAGATAATACATTATCTCCTGCAATTCAAATTCAGCACCCCAAATCAGGAATTAAATAGAACTAAGACATGAACGGAACTTTTATACAATTAGTCAGATGGTAATAAATTCCAGGGAGTGAAATGAAACAGGGAGAGTGACAGAGATAGTATCAAAGGGGAAAGGATTGCAACTTTAAATAGTATGGAAAACATCACTAAAAGGTGATATTCAGGAGAAGTTCTGAGCTGAGAGAAGCAAGTACAAAAGCTTTGGGAGAGAGCCTACTACTGGGTTTGAAGAACACAAGGAACCTGGTGAGGTCTGAAGCATGTGAGAAGATCACAGAAATATATAGGAGCCAGATCATGGATGGCTTTTTTGATCATTGCAGGCACTTTGGTTTCAGAAAGAAATAGAGACCCATTGCAGGGTTTTGAGCAGTGGGATGACTAACACGCTGATCACTATATTGAGAATGTACTGTAAGAGGGTAATAATGGACACTGAAAGCCCAGTCTAGAGGCCACCTCAAATCTTCCTATAGTGTGATCGCAGCTTAGACCGGGACAGTTACAGCAGAAATGATGAAGTCAGATTTTGGATATATTTTTGAAGGAAGAGACAAATTGGCTTTGCTATGAATTGTGAAAGAAGGAGAGGTCAAAGATTTAAAAGCTAGAACGGTGTTCTGAGATGGAAAAGAGCAAAAGAAGGGAAACATATGTGTGTGTGTGTGTGTATGTGTGTGTGTGTGTGTGTGTGTGTGTGTCTGGGAGGCAGTGGTTCTGTTGTTCGGGAGTGTTAAATTTAGCATGCCTGTTAGGCATTGGATGCTGCCTTTAGGAAAAAGGCCTGGACTGATAGACATTTACAAGTCCTCAGGATGTAGGTGAATTTAAAAGCATGAACCTGGTTGAAGTCACCAATTACTGTAAAAAAAGAGAAAGGGACCAGGAATGGAATCCTGGGACACGCCAATGTTAGGAGGGTGGAAGAATCAGCAAAGACTAAGAAGTAGGAGGGAAACCAAAATATCTTTTTACATGGATGGAATAATGAAGTGTGTCAAATACTACTGAACCATCAACATGCATCAAGTGTGGTTTCAGTGGAGTGGTGGGGAAAGAACCCAACTGAAGAGCATTCAAAAGAAAATGGAAGGGAAATGGGTTTGAGAGAGCATAGCGTGTGTTTGTGTTTGTCCACAGCAATATGTTAAAAGTATGGCTGCTCCAATACAATGACCTAGAAAGTATTAAAAATGCAAGTTCTGGGCCTCATTAGCAAATTCTGGGATTTGATTCTAGTAGTCCGTCTTTATTCAAAGTTTTTTTTTTTTTTCCCATGAATTCTAGTACCAGAGGACAACCATAGTCTAAAAATATTAAATGGAAAATTCCAGAAACAAACAATTCATGACTTCTAAATTGTATGCCATTCTGAGAGCCTGATGAAATGTTGCACTATCCCACTTTATTTTTACCAGGAAGTGAATCATCCCTTTGTCCAGTGTATTCACTTCACTTCACCTCATCATGTCATCATTGTAACATCTCACATCATAACAAGAAGGGTGAGTATAGTATGATAATATATTTTGAGAGAGAAAGAGAGGCTATATTCATGTAACCTTGACTACAATGTATTGTTCTATTTTATTTTACTTATTCTTTTTTTAATGTATTTTATTGATTATATTGTTACAATAGCTCCAATTTTCTCCCTTTTACTCCCCTCCATCCACCGTCTCCCTCCACCAGCAATCCCCCCCACAAAGTCCATACCCATGGTTTGTACATACAATCTTTCCCACTTCACCCTTTCATATATTCTTCTTCTTCTTCTCTCTCTTTTTTTAATAAATATGTGATTAATTAATTATTTTAACAATAAAAAGTAACTATCCCTCCCTCTCAGATATTAAGACACTTTGTAATCTTGTAAAAGACAATGGACGAAGGTCTTAAGCTCCTCTAACTGCTTCAAGCTGGACATGGTCATCGTCCTACCTACCCTTGGGTCCAGAAATCCCTAATGAGAGTGGGGGTGTGGAGGGGAGGGTGGCCTTCCCACATGGGGAAGGATCGTGCAGACTCCAGGTCAGTTGGCTGTCTCCGGACAACGGCGTGCTTGGTTTAACAAGCTGGCATCCTTGTTGTATTCTTGGGGCAAGAGATTTGGCAAAAAGGGTTGAAAGACATCATTCAATCCATAACTACTAGATGACAAAAGGCAGGCATTAATTTTTCAATGTTCCACATTAGGGGGAAAAAAAGGGGGGGGCTTCTTTGGAGGAAGGTGTGCTAGGCACATCTCACCTGTCCAAAACCCTTTTGCCCATTATACTTAGTTTGGACTGAGGGAAATAGTTTTGGTTTCCCCCCTCTCAGACCTCTGGGTCCTTTCTGTCCAAGCCATTAGGATAGAAAAGAGAAACCAGTTTTAAAGTGAAGCCCACAGACCACCCGATTCTTCACCAACCCAGCCATCTAGTTCAGCCAAACTGTTGAGTCTCAGGAGGCAGCGCTGCAGAGAGGATTAAGTGAGGCTTATATGTACAGACAATCACTCAGGTAATGCAGTCATAGGCTTATGCCCTTTGAAAACAGAAAACACATGTTAATTTATGTAACATAACCCACAAAAAAGTCTCTAAATCTGTAAGACTGTCTTATTGGGAAGACATCCAATTGCAAGGCACTTGACATTCTACTTGCCTGAAACTTAAATATCTTTGATGATATCACAGACACGGTTTAATTTTCAAGTGAAACCATATTTTAAATGAAAAGAAACTTTTAAAATGGTTAGCTGCACTACTTTATAGTCTACCACTGATCATTGTGATTTTTCTTGAATAATGATTTTTCTCCCTAAGATTACCCTCCTTGTCATTGAAGGGACTACATCAAGTCCATTTTAAATTTATCCTGTTCATTTGCATAAACACAACAAGAGCAGCAAATAATCACTTATGATCTTTAGTTCTGCTTTGCTGGAACTTACCCAAGGAACATTTAGGGTGACTTTCAGTCTGCTCTTCAGGGCACAGAAGCTGGGCCACATACCTGGCATTTATCCTTGCCTGTACACACCTGCCCTTTCCAAGTCTTTGTGGTTTTTCATTGTGCCTTAAGGTCCCTTCTAGCCATCTTTCAGGAAAACAACCTTCGTTCCTTCCCTAGAAAGATTGCTGTGGACCGCACAACCAAACATGGTACCAGGCCTTTTATCTCGCAGGCTTTTATTACCTTTGAAAGTCATTCCCAGTTCCTCAGGGCTTTTTGGTAACAACCTGAGCCCAAGCATGTCTCCTTTAGGCTTGACATTCCAGTCAAAGACTTGGTCAAAAAAAAGAAAATAAAAGGAACCTCTTTTAACAACTGGTCTTATTAGTTTTATGCAAAGAAACTTATCTCATTACTTACTTCTTTAGAATGCCAAATTCTGGAGGGATCATATAGGGAGAAAATATACAACATGAAGAAAAATCTTTGTCCTTCTAATATTAACTGAACTGGCATTTCCATTCTTCATATTTTCATTTTTCCCCCACTAAAAAAAAATTTTTGTTTGTTTTTCCATTACAGTTGTCTCACTTTTTTCCCCCTCTTGCTTCCCTGCACCCTGCCCCTCCCTTCCCCCACATTCGGCCCCACTCAGTTGCCCATGTCGGTGGGTCACTTATACATGTTCTTTGACTAGACCCTTCCCTTTCTTACCCCCTTCTCTCCCTCCCCCCTCCCCCCTTGTTACTGTTAGTCTACTTCTTGTTTACATAGCTCTGGTTCAATTTTGCTCATTTGTTTGTTGTTCATTAGTTTCCTGTAATAGATGACAGCATAAGGTATTTTTCTTTCATTGTCTGGCTTATTTCACTAAGGATAATTATCTCTAGTTCCATCCATGTTGTTGCAAACGGTAGAAGTTCCTTCTTTTTTTCTACTACATAGTACTCCATTTTGTAAATGTACCACCGTTTTTGATCCACTCACCTATAGATGGGCATTTAGGTTGTTTTCAGCACTTGGCTATTGTAAATAGTGCTGCTATGAACATTGGAGTGCATAGGTTCTTTTGAATTGGTGTTTCAGAATTTTTCGGATATAATCCTAGCAATGGAATTGCTGGCTCAAAAGGCAGTTCCATTTTTAGTTTTTTGAGGATGTTCGATATTATTATCCATAATGGTTGCACCAGTCTGCATTCCCACCAGCAATGCACCAGGGTTCCCATTTCTCTGCATCCTCTCCAGCACAAGTTGTTTGCTGATCTGTTGATGATGGCCATTCTGACTGGTATGAGGTGGTATCTCATTGTGGTTTTTCTTTGAATCTCTCTGATGGCTATTGATGTTCAGCATTCTTTCATATGTCTATGGGCCCTCTGTATGTCCTCTTTGGAGAAGTGTTTGTTCAAGTCTTTTGCTCATTTTTTAATTGGGTTGTCTGTCTTCTTGGTGTTGAGTCGTATGAGTTCTTTATATATTTTGGAGATCAATCCCTTGTCTGAGATGTCATTGGCGAATATATTTTCCCATATGATTGGTTCCCTTTTCATCTTGCTGATGTTTTCTTTATCTGAGCAGAAACTTTTTAGTTTGATATAGTCATATTTGTTTATTCTTTCCTTTATTTCCCTTGCCTTAGGAGATATATCAGTGGGATATCTGAAATTTTCCTGCCTACTTTTTCCTCTAGGACTTTTATGGTATCATGGCTTACATTTAAGTCTTTGATCCATTTTGAGTTTATTCTGGTGTATGGTGTAAGTTGGTGGTCTAGTTTCATTTTTTTGCATGTCCCTGTCCAGTTCTCCCAACACCATTTGTTGAAGAGTCTCTTTTCACTCCATTTGATGTTCTTTCCCCCTTGGTCAAATATTAGTTGACCATATGAACCTGGGTTTGTTTCTGGGCTATCAATTCTGTTCCATTGATCTATATGTCTGTTTTTATGCCAGTGCTAGACTGTTTTGATTACCGTGATCTTGTAGTATAGTTTGATATCAGGTATTGTGATTCCTCCTACTGTGTTCTTCTGTCTCAAAATTGCTGTGGCTATTCAGGCTCTTTTTGGTTCCATATAAATTTTTGAAGTATTTGTTCTAAGTCTGTGAAATACGTTGCTGGTATTTTAATAGAGATTGCATTGAATCTGTAAATTGCTTTGGGTAGTATACACATTTTAATGATGTTGATTCTTTCCATCCATGAGCATGGTATATGCTTCCATTTATTTGTATCTTCTTTAATTTCTTTCTTCAGTGTTATGTAGTTTTCTGAGTGCAGGTCTTTTACCTCCTTGGTTAAGTTTATTCCTAGGTATTTTATTCTTCTTTTTGCTATGGTTAATGGAATTTTCCTTTCAGTTTCTATCTCTGAGTTTTTATTGTTGGTGTATAAAAATGCCTTCGATTTCTTAATATTGATTTTGTATCCTCTTATTTTGCAAAATTCACTTATTAGGTTGAGTAGTTTTTTTGTGGAGTCTATAGGGTTTTCTATGTACAATATCATGTCATCTGCAAATAATGACAGTTTTACTTTCTCTTTTCCAATTTAGGTGTCTTTTATTTCTCTTTCTTGTCTGATTGCTGTGGTTAGAACTTCCAAGACTATGTTGAATAGGAGTGGAGAGAGCGGACATCCTTGTCTTGTTCCTGATCTCAAGGGGAATGCTCTCAGTTTTTGCACATTGAGTATGATGTGGGCCTCAGGTTTCTCGTATATGGCTTTTATTATGTTGAGGTATGCTCCTTCTATTCCCATTTTGCTGAGAGTTTTTATCATACATGTGCGTTGTACTTTATCAAATGCTTTTTCTGCATCTATTGATATGATCATGTGGTTTTTGTCTTTCATTTTGTTTATGTGGTGTATTACATTTATTGATTTGTGAATATTGAACCATCCTTGCATCCCTGGGATGAATCCTACTTGATCGTGGTGTATGATCTTTCTCATGTGTTGCTGGATCCGGTTTGCCAATATTTTGTTGAGGATTTTAGTATCTATGTTCATCAGCGATATTGGCCTGTAGTTTTCTTTCTTTGTTGTGTCTTGACCTGGTTTTGGAATTAGGGTTATATTGGTTTCATAGAACAAGTTTGGGAGTCTTTCCTCTTCTTGTATCTTTAGGAATAGTCTGAGAAGGATAGGAGTTATTTCTTTCCTAAATGTTTTGTAGAATTCACTTGTGAAGCAATCCGGTCCAGGGCTTTTGTGTGCCGGGAGTTTTTTGATTACTGCTTCAATTTCACTAGCTATTATTGGTCTATTCAGACTTTCTGCTTCTTCTTGATTCAGTTTGGGAAGACTATAGGTTTCCAGAAATTTGTCCATTTTCTCTAGGTTGTCAAATTTCTTGCCATACTGTTGTTCGTAATAATTTCTTACAATCCTTTGTATTTCTGTGGTATCAGTTGTGATTTCTCCTCTTTCATTTCTGATTTTATTTATTTGCTCCTCTTTCTTTTTTTCTTCATGAGCCTGGTTAAAGGCTTGTCAATTTTGTTTATCTTTTCAAAGAACCAGCTCCTAATTTTGTTGATCTTTTGAATTGTTAGTTTAGTCTTTATGTCATTTAATTGTGCTCTGATATTGATGATTTCCTTCTTTCTACTTGATCTGGGCTTTCCTTGTTGTTCTTCCTCTAGTTCTTGTAGCCATAGGATTACATTTTTATTAGAGATTCTTCTAGCTTTTTTAGGTAGGCCTGTATTGCTATGAACTTTCCTCTCAGGACTGCTTTCGCTGTATCCCATAGGTTTTCGGTTGTTGTGTGTTCATTATCATTATTTTCCAGAAACTTTTTGATTCTTCCTTGATGTCATTGTTAACCCATTTATTATTTAATAGCATGTTATTCATTCTCCATGAGTTTGAATGTTTTTGAGTTTTTTTTTTCTTTCCTGAGGTTGATTTCCAATTTTAAGTCACTGTGATCTGAGAAGATGCTTGATATAATTTCAATTTTCTTGAATTTGTTAAGGCTTGTTTTGTGTCCTACCATGTGGTCTATCTTTGAAAATGTTCCATGTGCACTTGAGAAGAATGTATATTTTCCTTCTTTGGGGTGAAAACTTGTATATATATCGACTAAGTCCATTTGAGGTAGAGTGTTCTTCAGTGCCTCAATATCTTTGGTGTTTCTTTGCTTCGAAGATCTGTCCATTGTTGACAATGGGGTGTTAAAGTCCCCTACTATGAGTGTGTTGCTGTCTATATTTTTCTCAGAGTCTTTCAAAATTTTCCTTATATATTTGGGTGCTCTTAAGTTGGGTGCATATATATTTATAAGGGTTATATCTTCTTGATGGACTTTTCCCTTAAGTATTATGAAATGCCCTTCTTTGTCTCTTTTTATAGCCTTTGCTATGAAATCTGTTTTATCTGATATAAGTATTGCTACCCCAGCTTTTTTTCATGTCCATTTGCTTGAAATAATTTTTTCCATCCCTTTACTTTCAGTCTGTGTAGATTTTTGTTCTAAGGTGGGTCTCTCATAGACAGCATATATATGGGTCATTCTTTCTAATCCATTCAGCTACCCTATGTCTTTTGATTGGAGCGTTTAGTCCATTTACTTTTAAGGTTATTACCGATAAGTGCTTATTCATTGTCATTTTCCCCCTTTGTACTCGTGTTTTTCTCTATCTCTCTCTGTTTCTTTATCTTCTTAAAGCAGACCCTTTAACATCTCTTGCATTGCTGGTTTGGTGGAGATGTATTCTCTTAGCCTCCTTTTGTCTTGGAAGCTCCTTATTTCACCCTCCATTTTGAATGAGAGCTTTGCTGGGTATAGTATTCTAGGTTGTAGGCCTTTGTTTTTCATTGCGTGAAATATTTTTTGCCATTCCCTTCTGACTTGTAGTGTTTCTGCTGAGAAATCTGATGATAGCCTTATTGGAGCTCTCTTGTATGTTATTAGTTGTTTCTCTCTTGCTGCTTTTGGGATTCTCTCTTTGTCTTTGAATGTTGCCGTTTTAATTATGATGTGTCTTGAGGTGGGCCTGTTGGGGTTCATCTTCATTGGGACCCTCTGTGCTTCCTGGACTTGCGTGACTCTTTCTCTCCTCATGTTAGGAAAGTTTTCTGTCATTAGTTTTTCAAAGAGGTTTTCTATTTCTTGCTCTTATTCTTCTCCTTCTGGAATTTCTATGATACGGATATTATTACGTTTCATGTTGTCCTGCAGCTGTCTTAAAACCTCTTCAGTCTTGTTCAGTCTTTTTTCATTTTGTTACACTGTCTGGGAGTTTTTGTGTACATTGTCCTCCAGCTCGCTGATCCGATCTTCTGCTTCCTCTAGCCTGCTTTTAATTTCTTCTACTGTGTTCTTCAATTCAGATATCATATTCTTCATTTCTTTCTGGCTCTTATTGATAGCTTCTATGTCCTTTTTCATGCTGGTGTAATTCTCAGTAAGTTCCTTGTAGTTTTTCTGGAGTTCCTTGTAGTTTCCCTGGAGTTCTTTGTAGTTTCTGCTGAGCTCATTGAGCTTCCCCATAATCCATGTTTTGAAATCCGTATCTGATATTTTGCTCCCCTCTATTTCATTTAGCACTCTCTCTGGGGATTCTACCTTTCCTTTTGATGGGGGGTTGCTTCTCTGTCTCCCCATATTTGTGATTCCTATTGTTTGTTGGTGCTTCTTAGAATGATCTGCGCTTCGTGGATCTGCCTCTGGTAGCATCAGATCATGTCCCAGACTGGCTCTAGGCAGCCTGTTGGAGACTTCCAGGGATCTACTGCCTTTGTCTGTCTTCTTTTGTTGTTAATCTATTCAATCTGTGATTAGCCATCAAGCAAAGGACCGTGGGTGTGGCAGCTTAATTCCTGTAGGCAGGGTTTTTATTTCCCCTTAGTCTGATGCCACTTGGAGGGGAATGGTCTGTCTGCTGTAGTGGGGCTGAGTCAGCACTGACTGGTCCTGGGAGGAGGTTAGTGTAGCTTCTACTTACTCCTCTGCCACCTTGGATCTCTATCTGTGTTGCCCTTGATGTTATTTCTTTAATCTGTCTGGTTGTATTTCAGCTACTCTTTGGTAGATTTTTTTCTCTGGTTAGTTGATTGAGAGTCACTCTGCCCACCTTGTCTTGAGATCTTTTGTGGAGGTGCTGCTAAAACATAATCACACAACCCAGGCAAGAAACCCACACCTTCAAATATCTCCCCCAAGTACAATCTCACTATAGGTTAGAAATGATCCCGTATTAATATACTTGTGGAGATATTGTAACTCTTATTTCATAGGAGAAACAGATAGGAGTTGTTTTAAATGAAGGAAGGGTAATTTTTGAGCGGGAAGTTGATAGAGTAATAATATTAGCAATTGGGATCAAGGTTATGTAAGACAGCAATTAATATTTACACTGTATGTTTGAAAAGGAGAATAGGGTTACAGTGTGTAGTGAGAAAGTAGAAGTGTATAGTATTAGGATTATATAATTGGTATATGCTATATATTTAGCGTGAAAGGGAGGATAGACACAACAGACATCCAGGCAGACAGACAGCCAGAAATTGAAGCAGAGCGCTGAGGAGGTTAGAAGGTAGGAAACAGATTAGAGAAAGAATTTTTCAAGAATAAAAATACAGAGTAGAAAATAGTAAGACTGGAAGGGACAGAGGAAAGAGAGACAGAAAGTAAAGAAGAGAAGAGTAGGAGAGAGAATGAAAGAAGAAGGGGAGGGAGAAGAGGGGGGACTGGATTAAAATTTTAAAAATATATATTATAAAAAATTAGGGGATTAAAACTTGATATAAAATAGCAAGATAGGGAGAACGGGAGAATATATATAGAGAGGAATAAGAGATGGGAAAGCAAGAGTGTGGGGGAGGGAAGGAAATCAAGAGGAAAAGGAGATATTAGGGAGGGAAAGATTGAAATTGAAGAGTTGACAAAAGTAGGATGAAGGAGAAAAATATAAGAGGGAGAGAAAGAAGTGAGGGGATGGGGAGGAAAGAGAGAAGGGTTAAGAAGGGGAGGGTGAAGGGGGAGGGGAATAGATTAGAATTAAAATTTAAATATTAAAAGATTAGAATATAAAGTGGAGTAGGGAGAGAGAAAGAAAGAGAGAGAATATTTATAGGGAGATAAGGAAAATAAGGGCAGGGGAGGAAAGAAAAGCAAATGTAGACTGAAGGGGGACAAAATCAAGAAAGAAATTTAATGAAATTGAAAGTGCTTAGCGCAGAGAAAAGAGAGAGAGAGAAATGAAACGGAGGGAGGACGAGGATCAGGGAGAGGGAAGGAGATTAGAAGAAGGGAATATGAAGGAAAGGGAGAGAACTTAAAATTTAAAAATTAACAAAGAATAGGATGAAGGGGAGACATGCTAAGGGGAGAGAAGGGAGGGAAGAGGAGGGGAGAAAAGGAGAGAGAATAAGAAAGGACGGGAGGGGAAGTTAGAGAGAGAGTGAGAAATAAAAGAATGAGAGGATTTCAACTCAATTCAACTTTTAGGCACAGTCTCTGCGTATTTTTGGTTTGTTTGTTTTTTTTTGTTTTTCCTTCCTTCCTTCCTGAGTCCGCCCCTATTCAAAATTCCATGGGCTTCAAATCTTTTCTGGTTAGTTGGCTGGCTGTGGGAAGGTCCTGCTTGATTCTGGGATTGCTAGTCTTTTATTCGTGGGCCTACCGCCACTCTGCTGTGAGCTGCGTTTAGTTGTCCCCTCCTGTGGCACCCTCAGCCCTCCTCAGGCTTGTCCAGCTACTCCTTCCCACTGTTGGTCCAGCCTGTGCCTGCCAGCAATCCCCGCCCTGCCTCCAGTCATGTCTCTATTTCCAGGCTACAGCTCCTGCTCTCCTTCCTGTCTATATGCCTCTGCACCCTACCTCTCTCCCTGTCTCAAGATCGTCCCTTTGTTCTGCAGGACTCTGGCACAGTCGGTCGAAGCGCCGGGCCCAGTGACACTCTCCTGCCCAGGACCTCTCCCCTAGTCTGGAGCTCTGCAGTGGCTTTCCCGCGTGGGCTCTTCTCCTTGCCCCAAAACTGTCTCTATTCTGACTACAGCTTCCGCTGGCTTCCCTGTCTATAGGCCTGCACACTCTATCTCTCTTTCTGCCCCAGCACCGTCCCTTTGTTCTGCAGGATTCTAGTGTGGTTGGTCAGCGCAGTGCTCTCTTACCCAGGAGCTCTCCCCCAGTCCGGAGTTCCACAGCAGCTTTTCTGGCTTTTCTGTGCGGCCCGTCTCCTTGCCCCAAAACTGTCCCTTTGTTCTGTAGGGCCCTAGTGCAAGTGCTGCGTGTGCCTGGAATGCTGAGCTTTTGGTAGGAGGTTGCAGCTGAGGAGGTTTCCCTCTAGACTCAGATCACAGTGTCTCCCCGTCCTGGTGGTTCACTGTTCTCTCACTCCTCTGGCTTTTTCAGCCAAATCCTCTCCCTAACTCCCTATAAGAATTCACTTATCAGTGTGCCCCTAGCAGTGGGAGCCTCCAAGCAGCTCTGGGCTAGTGAGCTCTCCGACTTGGTACTGCAGACTCACCGGGTCTCGGAATGACTCAGCCTGCAGTGTGTGGTAAACCCCTCCACCCTCTCCACGCTGCTCCCATGTTCTCCTCCCTGTTCACGCTATCGGAGATCCACACTCACTCAGTCACTCCTCTCCGCATTCATTCCTGGAGTCTCTCCTTAACAGGAGCGAGTTGAGAACACTGCCCCTACTCCACCACCATCTTCCCCTCTCTCTATTTTAGTTATTCTTGTTAATCCCTTATTGTGCCTAAGTTATGAATTAAACTTTATTATAGGTACATATGTATAGGAAAAAATATAGTGGATAAAGGGTTCAGGCCTCCACTGGGGGTCTTGAAGTTATCCCCTGCAGATAAAAGGGAACTACGTTATTTCAGACAGTGGTAATTTTTAAGGTTCCCTACTGATTTATCTGTGTGTTCAAGGTGGAGAATTAGTATAATAAAACTTTGAGGCAACATGCCATTTTTTTAGAACTAAAATAGCTCTGTTTTGTTGGAGCTGTGTGTGTGTACTTGTTGCATTTTGTGCATAAATAATATTGGCAAAGATTATATATATGTAATAAAAGTATGTCAAATCCAACTCGATATTTGACTACTTTCAAAAAGGGTATTCTCTTATTCAGCACTCATTAAACACCTCTTCTCATAAATATAGTCATATTTATAGTCTGTTAAATGCTTCTTTATCTACTAAATTGTATTATCCCTTAATTACTTCTTGATCATGAATCTTCTCATCCAGATTTTAAGTTATTTCAGAGAAGTATTTTTGTGTGTTTGTCCTCCATAGTAGGGCCCTCACTAAGAGAGGGAAAGGCTCTTTTTTCTGGGGGTATTTTGGGGGCTGACAGGTAGTGGATCTATAAAAATTTTGCAGTCACCATTCAAGCCTATAATCAGCATACCATAGTCAAAAAAGGCATCTCAGCATTTTAAAAAAAGAGGATAGCAATTTTATTGTTGGCCTCATTCATCTTAAAATAATTCAGAAATTAGGTGGAAAGTCATAGGTCTTAATTGCTTTTGTATAATGGATATAAAACCCTGCATATAGGGTCAATATTAAGAATACAGTCATTGCTATGATTTTGTGAATCTCTCTCTCTAGTAGCTTCAGACTGGCCTCAATTATGATTTTTCATGTATCCCACATTCTAGGTCTATTTTACATTGCACTAAGTTAAGGGGAGGTTGGACAAACACTTGGATAATATAATGAATAAAAATAGTCACTACAGTCACCTCTTGGTAATGTATTCAGAAAATTTCACTTATTCTTAGCAGAATAAAATAATCAGGGTGTTACTACATTGATGGACACAATCTGGAAAAGAAAGATGTAGATGTAAATGCAATACACTCAAAGCAATCAATCACACACATACCAGATGTGCAGCAATGAAGATCTGAATACCACGAGAAACAAAGTTGATTCCCATCATTTCCCAGCTCCATAGCACTGCTCTCTGAAGAGTTAACATTTGTCTTGACTGTTTTGAGTTGGGCTCAGTAGGAGATCTCACTGAAGGAACAGGAAAACAGCAGACTTTCCCTTGCTAAGGTAAATATTGTGTTGAGATCATTGTTAACTTTGGAGTAAGCTCCACTGTAGGGCATGTTTTATAGCCAGCCCAAATTGCACACATCTCTCTAATTAAGCAAACCTCCCCTTCCCCACAAGAAGGGCCTGTTGAGAACAAAACAAGTAGAAATGAGACCAGATTCTATATTGGAAAGAAGTTCTGAATCATCTCCTCTTCAGGATAAAGTGTTGGAAATTTTCTCACATCAGTACCAAAAATGTTCCCAGTGTTTTAAAGAATACTTAATTAATAACTACAATCATAAGTGGAGGACTTAAGAGGTGCAGGTGTCTTACATTTTACTCTTATTTCTCAACAGTCACAAACATGGAAACCCTAAGAGGCTGAGAGCACCCTCCTCTAAGAAGCCTGGCCTTACATTGCAGAACTGAGGATGGTCACCCTTCCTGACACTTTCTATGACCCTTCTCACCTTCCAAGGACTCTGAATATGTCTGTCACTGCACTTCCACCATGAACTGCAATAATTTGTAGTTGAAACTCAAGGTAACAAGTGACTGCATTTTTAGTGTTAGATTTTTCTTCTCAAGTCTACCTAGAGATTTTGTTTCTAGAATTGCCCCTTATATACTAAATAGATTCATATATCACATGTCCCCATTATTGTGAAAATAAGACCCCGGACTCAGAAATTTGAAGTCATGGCTTTTGTTGTTTATTTATATGCATGCTGGAATACATGAGGGGGACTGACCCAGAGTACAAATAGTGGATTATCATACCTTAGCTCCTCAATTTATAACTCATTAGGTTTTCAACTTCTCTTTATGCCTCAGTGTATCCTAAGACCTCACTACCCACCTCCGGCCATTATCTTTTTTTAAGTATATTTTATTGATTATGTTGTTACAGTTGTCCCAATTTTTTTCCCTTTGTTCCTCTCTGCCCAGCATCACGCTCCCCTCCAGTAATCCCCCAACCCCCGCCCCTTAGTTCATGTCCATGGGTTGTGCATATAATTTCCTTGGCTTCATCCTTTCCTATATTATTCTCAACTTCCTCCTATTTTGTACGAACAGATTATGCTTCTTAATCCTTGCACCATTTCCCCATTTCTCACTCTTTCCCCTCCCAGCTGATAACCCTCCAAGTGATCCCCATTCCCATGACTTTGTTCTTATTCTGGTTTGCTCAGTTGGATTTTGTTTTTATTTTTTAGATTCAGTTGTTGATAGTTGTGAGTTTGTTGTCATTTTAGTGTTCATAGTTTTGATTTTCTTTTTCTTAAATAAGTCTCTTTAACATTTCATATAATAATGGCTTGGTGATGATGAATTCTTTTAGCTTCACCTTGTCTGGGAAACACTTTATCTAGCCTTCCATTCCAAATGATAGCTTTGCTGGATAGAGTGGTCTTGGTTGTAGGTCCTTGCTTTTCATCACTTTGAATACTTTTTACCAGTCCCTTCTTTCCTGCAAAATTTCTTTTGAGAAATTAGCTGACAGTCTTATAGGCACCCCTTTGCAGGTAACTCTCTGCTTTTCTTTTGCTGTTTTTAAGATTCTCTCTTTATCTTGAAACTTTGGCATTTTAATTATGATGTGTCTTGGTGGGGTCCTCCTTGGGTCTAGCTTGTTTGTGACTCTCTGTGCTCCCTGGACTTCTATGTCTCTTTCCTTTACTAAGTCTGGGGAGTTTTCCTTCATTATTTTTTCACATAAGCTTTCAATTTCTTGCTCTTCTTCTTCTTCTGGCACCCCTATGATTCAGATATTGGCACATTTAAAGTTGTCCCAGAGGTTCCTAAGCCTCTCCTCATTTTTTTTCAATTCTTGTTTCCTCATTCTGTACTGGTTGATTGTTTTTTTCTTCTTTATGTTTCAAATCATTGATTTGAACCCCAGTTTCCATCCCTTCACCACTGGTTTTGTGTGGATTTTCTTTTGTTTCACTTAGCATAGCCTTCACTTCTTCTCTTATGCATTTGCCGTACTGAAGCATATCTGTCAAGCTTGTGAGCATCTTTATCACCAGTGTTTTGAACTCTTTGTTAGGTTGGCTATCTCCCTGTCTTTTAAGTTGGCTATCTCATCACTTTGTTCTCCCACTGGAACCTTGATTCATTCCCTCATTTTGGCCATACTTCTCTGTCTCCTCATCTTGACAGGCTTCTCTGTTTTTTTGCTTCTGTGTCTTAGGTAAGCTATCGCTCCTGTTACATTGTAAGGGGTGGAGTCTTAGATATTCGTCAGTACAGGGTGACCCATTTCACCACACTGTGCTGCTGTGTGTGGAGGAGGGGTCCGAGAGGGAACAAGGTCACCTGCTCAGCACTCGCCCCACTTACAGGCACCTCTCCTGCTTATGTATGGGACTGGTGCCTCTCTAGCTGTTGCCCTGGTCATAGTTCCCATAGTGAGTGTACCTGAAGATGTTCTAGGACCATGGGGGCCCTTTAAACAAGGGAACTCTGCTGAGAGACCAGCAGTTCTTTCCTCCACCCCAACCCCTACTCGTTTGCACAGTCAGAATCAATGAGGCTCTTACTTTCCCCGGCACTGGGACCGTGAACTGCGCGGCCTCGTCTGGGGCTGGGAGTACTCCTTAGGTGTCCCTCCTGACTTTTTAAAACGTGTGACTACATTTTCTGCCCATCTGCCACTGTTGCTGCCACTGCTGCCGCTGCCACATTTCCTGCCACCACCACACTGCATCTTCTCCGCCCCAGCTCCGCCCCTCCTACCTGTCTGGATGAGTGTTTCTTCTTTATAGCTTTGTTTGTTGGACTTCCATGCAGGTTGATTTTCTGGAAATTCTGGTTGTCTCTAGCTTTAAGGTAGTTCTGTTCCTTCGTAGTTGTGGAGAGAGACACAGCGTGTCTGTCTATGCCTCCATCTATCCACCATTATCTTTATAAGAATTACCGTGGAATCATAGAGCAGGAAGACCCTTATACTAAAAAATAAACAAATACTGGTAATATTAATTTAACAATAATTGTAGTATACAGTTTGAAATACAGAAAAAAATGTTAAACAAAATAAAATCCATATTTCAAAACAATTCATGTATACATTTTGAAAATAAGCATAATACAATAAACTAAGTACATTATATGTCTGAAATATGTAAAAATGCATTTTCAAAGAGAAGGTATTTTTTTCAGTGAAACAAAGAAGAATGTAAGATTGATGGAGTAAAATAATGAAAAGTTGTTGCTACTTGAAAAGCATGTCAAAAGTTCTATGTTTTATGGGAGGGCTGATTTTCCCCTCAGCTGTTCCTCTAAGCAGGCTACCTAAGTATTGCACACCCCTGATTGCTTTGAGAGAAACAGTATCTCTCTTTATCTGAATAATAGAGCCATGTAATAAAAAATTCTGAGGCATTTTTTTCCTGATGTGCCAGAGGAAGTTAAACATGAAAGAATAAAGTCAACATGCAAAAAAGAAACTTGAGAACTTAGATTAAGCTTCTGGATTCAGCTATTTCTGAAGACTTCTCAGTAATATAAATTATATATACATCTTAAGTCAGTTTGAGTTGTGTTTATTGATTATAGTCTATTTAACCCTTTTACCCAAGGACTAATAAGTGTATGGCACATTATGGGTGCTAAAATATATGCTATATAAATAAATAATTTAATTTACCTCCTAGAGTCAGCCATTTATTTCACTCACTTTACTTGGTTCAATGTTTTCTTGATTTAAAATAAATGAAACTCTGAATAGGAAATGACATGTGGGGGGCATTTTTCCCAGTTCCTTTCCATATATAAAAATAATAATAAATGAAATAAGCAATTATACCTATCTTTGCTCCAAAACAAGAGTAAAATACCAAAGGTTCAGGATTTAAACCCTGAAAAATTAATTTCAATATGCTGATTAAGGCCTCTCTTCCTCTACTAAACAGAATAGAAAAACAATGGAATACCACATTTCTGTCACCACTGCAGAGACTAATAACATGATCGAGAACTTGAAGGATGCAAAGACTGTCAATTCCTACCAGATCCTTACTCAACTCACTTCTTTGTCTTGTGCATATCTTGGAAAATGGCAACAGGATATCATGAATTTTGTCAAATGATGACTCCAACAGCAACTTCTGTTTCAAATGTATTTCACACCTTGGGCAACTAGTATATAGTTACTAATATGACAGACACATTTTTTTCTTCTCTAGACCACTATAAGTTGTTTGCTTTTAGCTAGTAGGGTCAGCAATCTACCTACCCTGTCATATCTCAGGATTACATCATATTCTGGTCAGTAGAGTCTTAGTTCACATCTCAGCATGGCTTCTGATTAGGAAGCTCATATTACCACAAAAAAAAGTGCAGTAATTCTTCTTTGTTCATGTAATTCACTTATCATATACCCCACCACTTTGAATCAACTCACCAGATAAGACAGTTTAGTAACTTGTTGAAGAGTTAGTTATGGTGCAACTGGATGGCCACAGTGTGGTACTGGGCTCATGTCTTATGGGATGTGATGTATGCTTTCTGATTCAACAACCAAGATATGATAATCTTTCACTGTTAGCCAGGGTTAGGTCTGGGAATCAAGGTAAAATTTATTTCCAGCATCTCTAATATCCTGCTTATAAAATTATACATTCTTTCAGTTTTGGGATGATGATTTACCAATCATAGTTTCCAAGGGAGGAATGCCTCCAATAGGGACCACAGTGGTTTCATTAAGTGAAAGGTGAGACTGCCTCTTGGCCACTTTTTCTTCTCATACCAGTGAATCAATAATCAAAGAAATGTGTTACTGTACTGGCTGGGGTGATTAGTCTTGATTATTAAGGGGAAATTTGGTTGCTTCTACACAGTGAAAAACAGAAGAGTGAGTCTGATATATCCCTTAATTCTCCCTTGTCTTGTGGTGAAAGTTTATGAAAAACTACAATCATCTGATACAGTGAGACTGCTATGTGCTAGACACTATAGAAATGAATGTTAAATTCACCCCACCAGAAGAATACTGGTTTTTACTGAGAAGTGTACACTGGAAATCAGGCTTTAGATCCCACCACAGCTAGGTCCTGGGTCTTGGAAGCTCCTCTTGTGCAGCCCGTTCATGTGGTTGAGATCCATGGTATGCAAGTCCTTGGGGAGAACCCTCAACATCTGTTCAGGATCTTTCTGGAAAGTCATGAAAGCTATATGTGTGATCTGGGCTTTATATTAAAAGATGATAATAGTGATGGTACTAGGGTTGGAAATAATCATACATGCAACTTTTCCCTGAGTCTTTAGCCTGGCAGTCTACCATGTGGATTCTGGATGTGTTCCTTCACAATTTTGTGAACTAATCCTTTAAAATAAGCCCCTCCATCAACTCAAAGTAAATCAAATGGCTATTTTGTTATTTTTAACTTCACAATAAATAACAATTGGTTGCTTCTTGAATACCAAGGTAACATATTGATAGGTATTAATTTCTTGGTAGTACAATGAATAGGTAGTCTCTGTGACATGCAAAACTTTTGGCTAATTTGGGAAGAAATATAGTAAACTTGTGGAAATAATAGGTGAATCGGTTATTTATCCTAGTGAAAATTTTTTTTTATTTTGTGTTTTTTTTTCTGTTTTCTAGCTATTGTAGACAAACCAGCATCTTTAGGTGTTCTTCAAACCTATCATTGTGGAAGGCATTTGGGATGACTAGACAGGGGTAATCAAATTGATAAAAATACGCTATCCTATGTACTATTCCACTAATGGCTAATAAAAAAGAATGAAAAAACAAAACTCGCTTCTATTTGGTAGAAGGTAAGGTTCTGAAAGTAAAGTCAATTTCAGGTGGAAAATAAAAGACACAAATGCACTCCAAGGCAGAACACCATGGTTTGTCTCAACCAAAAATGTGCCAAAAATGTGTCTGCTCTCATGATGAGTTAGCCTGGTGCATTGCCTTGTAGTCAGTAATGATTCATTCATTATTATAAAGAATAAGGAAAGAGGCAGGAGAAGGAACAGAAGAAAGAGGGGAAGGAAGAAGGTGGGAGTAGTCATCATATTCATCAGTTCATCAGGTTCTATTTCAGTGTATCGGGTAACTATTCACTTACTACACTAATTATTACAGAAGGTGCAGTTTTACCTATGGCTGAAGTGAGAGAAATGTCAGAATCATCTAATAACTTTTCAAACTCTATCCTCTATTTCCTACCTGGATTCGGATACCATCACTGGAAATAGTTGCATATGAGTTTAGTAAGAGGCAAGGCAATAATGAAAAGTTGTCCATGAAAGATAAGTGTTTTACCCATTGGTTATGTTGAAATAGAGAAAAATACTTTAATGAACTGGATATTTTAAAAGGAAAGCAAAATTATAATATATTTAGTCATCCCCTAAGTTCTCAGTGTGTGCATGTAGCTAAAATTATAGTATATCTGCACTGCATTTTCTGTTAGTAGAAAGGAGAGCATTCAACTTCTTACACCTTTGAAACCATTATCTTTTTATATAATAGGAGCTGGTTCTAGGCTATATAAAGAGCTTAAGTGACCAAAATTATCATCCCATAAATGTCAACCCCCACTGAAATTAGTGAAAGGTATTCTCAGCGTCTGCTGATATGCTTGTATAAAGAAGTCAGTCAAAACTTCTGGCCAAGATGGAGGCCCAGACAGACACACTGCAACTCCCTCCAGAACTAAGAAGAAATACAACTACCTCAAAACCAGAGACACCAGAAGTTCCAGAAAATTGAGCTGCATGGAAGTCCAACGAACAAATATATAAAGAAGAAATACTCATCCAGGCAGGTAAGAAGGGCGGAGCTGAGGCAGAGAGGACATGGTGTGATGGCGGCAGCAGCGGAGGCAGCAGCAATCCAGCAGAAAGCACAGTCACACATTTTAAAAAGTAGAGAGGGACACCTGGGTAGCACTCACAGCATCAGACCATACCACACAGTTCACATTTCCAGAGCTGGGGAAAATAAAGCCTCATTGCTTCTGACTATGCAAATTAGTGGGGTTTGGGATAGAAGAAGAAACTGCCAGTCTCTCAGTAGAGTTTGCTTGTTTAAAGGGTCCCACAATCCTAGAACATTTGCAGACCCACCCACTCTGGAATGACTACCAGGGCAACAGCTAGAGAGGCACCAGTTCTATACAAGAAGCAGGAGAAGTGTCTGGAAAAGGGGAAAGTGCTGAACAAGCAGCATTGTTCCCCCTTTGACACCTCCCCCCACACACAGCGCCATAACGTGGTGAAACAGGTCACCCTGTACTGATGAATACATAAGGCTCCACCCCTTACCCTGTAACAAGTTTGACAGCGCTACCTAAGACACAGAGGCAAACAAACACAGGAGCCTGTCAAGATGAGGAGACAGAGAGATATGGCTCAAAAGAAGGAACAGATCAAGATTCCAATGGGAGAACTAAGTAACCAGGAGACAGGCAACCTAAAAGATGAAGAGTTCAAAACACTGGTGACAAAGATGCTCACAGGCTTGACAGCTATACTTAAGTACAGCAAACACATAAGGGAAGAAGTGAAGGCTATACTAAATGAAACGAAGGAAAATCCACACAAAACCAGTGATGAAGGGAAGGAAACCAGGGTTCAAATCAATGATTTGGAGCAAAAGGAAGAAATAAACAATCAATCAGTACAGAATGAGGAAACAAGAATTGGAAAAAAAATGAGAAGAGGCTTAGGAACCTCTGGGACAACTTTAAACATACCAACATCTGAATCATAGGGGTGCTAGGAAGAGAAGAGGAAGAGAAAGATATTGAAAGCTTGTGTGAAAAAATAATGAAGGAAAACTTCCTGAATTTGGTGAAAAAATATACATACAAGTCCAGGAAGCACAGAGAGTCACAAACAAGCTAGACCCAAGGAGGGCCACATCAAGAAACATCATAATTAAAATGCCAAAGTTTCAAGATAAAGAGAGAATCTTAAAAGCAGCAAAAGAAAAGCAAAGAGTTACCTACAAAGGGGTGCCTATAAGACTGTCAGCTGATTTCTCAAAATAAATTTTGCAGGAAAGAAGGGACTGGTAAGAAATATTTAATGTAATGAAAAGCAAGGGCCTACAACCAAGATTACTCTATCCAGCAAAGCTATTATTTTGAATGCAAGGGCAGATGAAGTGCTTCCCAAACAAGGCAAAGCTAAAGGACTTCATCATCACCAAGCCATTATTATATGAGATGTCAAAGGGACTTACTTAAGAAAAAGAAGATGAAAATTATGAACATTGAAATGACAACAACCTCACAATTACCAACAACTGAATCTAAAAAATAAAAACAAAATCCAACTAAGCAAACTAGAGTAGGAACAGTATCATAAGTATAGGGATCACTTGGATGGCTATCAGCTAGGAGGGGGAAGGGGGAGAAATAGGAACATGGTGCAGGGATAAAGAAGCATAATTGTTTGGTATAAAATAGACAGGGGGAAGTTAAGAATAGTATAGGGAAGGGTGAAGCCAAAGAACTTATATGCACAACCCATGGACATGAACTAAGGGAGGTGGGATTGCTGGGGGAACGGGGGTACTGGGTAGAGGGAAACAAAGGGGAAAAAATTGGAACTACTGCAACAACAAAATCAATAACATATACTAAAAAAAAAAAGTCAGTCAAAAGGAATATAGTATTTGGCAAACATAGTGCAGGTATGACAATCTGTAGAACAGCCTCTAGAAATGGCTATGGCCTTGATGTTTTCTCCTGGAAGCTGCCTGGCTCATACTTATTTCAGTTGCACTTCTGCATCACTAAACATAATTTTAACTTGTAACATGTTTTTGTGAGAAAAATATGGTATATTCTCAACCTCACCTCTGGTTAGTCAACTAGAGATTCATAAAGAAATTATTTTTCTCTGTTTTAGAGAAGTGAATGCCAGTTGTTATCATTCACACAAATGAATGTTGTTTTTTCATTTTCAACTGTTCCTTCACTTCTAAAATATAGCACAACTTTGAAAAGCAAGTTTCTACTTCCGGCCAAGATGGAGGTTAGACAGACACGTTCGGTCTCCCTCTACAACTAGAGAGGAATACAACTACCTCAAAACAAAAGATAACTAGAAATTCCAGAAAATAAAACCACACAGAAGCACAACATACAAAGTTATAAACCTTCGGCTCTCGTTGGGCAAGTAAAAGGAGTGAAGGTGGGCAGTGCTGTTTGCGGTAGCACCAGGGACAGTGGCAGGGAGAGCAGTCCTGACTGCAGTCGAGCTGCAGCAGCTCCCAACCTCAACGCTGGGAAAAGAAGCCACCGCATTGCCTTGGACAGTGAGGCCCAGAGGGCGGGAGGATGGACCCGAGTCTCCCAGTGGAGAATAATGGCAGGAATCCATCTTGAACCTCCGCTCCCACACAAAGCGGCACAATGCTGCAAAATAGGTTTCAGATCACCACTGGTTGCTGGGCAGTGACGACAAAGCGCCATAGCGTGGCGAAAAAGGTTGTTGGACCGCCACCAGTTGCTGGGTAGTGACCACAAAGTGCCACAGCGCCGCAAAATAGGTTGCAGATCACCACTGGTCGCTGAGTAGTAATGACAAAGGGCCACAGCGTGGCAAAAAAGGTTGCGGATCACCACCAGTTGCTGGGTTGTGACAAGTACACAGGTACTGCCCCCTATAACCAGCCCAAGAAAGCAAAACGCATCTGTCAAAATTATCAGACAACTATAGAAATCCTGGTGGCACAGCTCACCAGGCAACAGATGAAGAATGTGACAGATGAACAAATAAGAAACCTGTCAGAGGCTCAGTTCAGGGCCATTGTTATCAGGTGGCTTACAGAATTAACAAAAGATCTGGAAAAGGACAAGAAAGGATTGAAAAACACTCATACTGAAAAGAACAAAACCACATATGAGACAGATGTTGAGGAAATAAAATCCAGAGTTCAAATCAACAAACTGGAACATAGAGAAGGAGCAAACAGTCAACCAGTGCGGAGAGAGGAAACAGGAAGCAAGGAAAATGAGGAGAGGATCAGAAACCTCTGGGACAGCTATAAGAGACCGAACATAAGAATAATAGGATTGGCAGAGGGTGAAGAAAAAGAACTAGAAATTGAAAAATTAAGTGAAAAATATAATAAAGCAGAACTTCCCAAACTTGAGGAGGGAGGTGGACTTGCGGATCCAGGAAGCACAGAGAGTTCCAGAAAAACTGGACCCAGGGAGAAACACTTCAGGACACTTTGTAATCAGGGTGTCAAAGGTTAGGGATGGGGGAAGGGTCTTGAAAGCAGCAGGAGAGAAGAAAAGAATCATGTACAAAAGGGTCCCAATTGGACTATCAGCTGACTTTTCAGGGGAGACCCTGCAGGCAAGAGAGGACTGGCAGGAAGTGTTCAAAGTTATGAAAATCCAAAACCTACAACCACGAATACTCTATCCAGCAAAATTGTCCTTCGGAGTGGAAGGGCGAAGAGAGTGCTTCCAGGACAAAGTAAAACTGAAAGAATTCATTAGATCCAAACCACTATTATATGAGATGTTAAAGGGACTGGTTTAGAAAAAGGAGGATCAAAACTATGAACACTAAAATGAAAACTGCAACACAAGAACCAACAACAGAAGCTAGGGAATTGAAACAAAGGCAAACTAAATAGGGAACGAGAGTGGAAAAAGAGCTATAGGTATGGGGTGCATATTGGGGGGAGGACAGCAGGGAGGGGTAAGGGAATAAGGGAGGGTGATGGTACAAGAATTAAGAAGCATAGTAGGAGGGAATGGAGTAGAAAGGAAGAGGCTGAGAAGAACTATATGCACAACCAATGGACATGGACTAAAAGGGGGAGACAACTGGAGGGAGGGGGGTCACCAGCTGGAGGGAAGCAGAAGGAAAAGAAATTGGGACAACTGTAACAGTATAATCAATAAAACATATTTTAAAAAAATAAAAATAAAAGTAAGTTTCTTTTCCAAATAAACAAAAATTTGTGTAAAACTCAACTATTCAGAGATAAAAATTGAAAACAATTTTTATTCTCCATTTTGGTTCAGTGCAAAGGATTGGTTTCATTTCCTTTTTCTTATCTCAAACATTTTTTGAATGTCTTCAGTTTATCTTGTTTGTTTCTATTTTGTAGAAATTTTGATGAACAAGACTTTTTGAAAGTAGGAAAGCTGTCTCCCAAATTTCATAATCATTACTTTTCTTCCTTTTTTTAAGTACATTTTATTGATTATATTGTTACAATAGTTCCAATTATTTCCCCTTTACTCCACTCCGCTCAGCACCTCCTCTCCTCCAACAATCCACCGCCCAAGTCCATGCCCATGGGTCATACATAGAAGCTCTCCTGTCTCACCCTTTCATATATTCTTCTTATTCTTTTTTAAATAAATAAATGATTAATTAATTAATTATTTTAACAATAAAAAATAACAATCCCTCCCTCTCAGACTTAAGACCCTTTATAATCTTTTAAAGAACAATGGGCAAAGGTCTCAAGCTCTTCTAGCTGCTTCTAGCTGGACATGGTCATCATTCTACCTATTCTTGGGTTCAGAAATTCCTAATAAGAATGGAGGTGTGGAGGGGAGGGTCACCTTCCCACATGGGAAAGGATCGTGCAGACTCCAGGTCGGTTGGCTGTCCCCAGACAACGGCATGCTTGATTTAACAGGCTGGCATCCTTGTTGAATTCTGGAGGCAACAGATTTGGCAACAGGGTTAAAGGACAGCATTCAGTCCATTACCACTAGATGACAAAAGGCAGGGATTAATTTTTCAATGTTCCACATTAGGAAAAAGAAGGGCTTCTTTGGAGGAAGGTGTGCCAGGTACATCTCACCTGTCCAAAACCCTTTTGCCCATTATACTTAGTTTGGGCTGAGGGAAATAGTTTAGGTTTCCCCCCCTCTCAGGCCTCTAGGCTCTTTCTGTCCAAGCCTTTAGGACAGAAAAGAGAAACCAGTTTTAAAGTGAAGCCCACAGACCACCCCATTCTTCACCAACACAGCCACTTAGTTCAGACAAACCATTGAGTCTCAGGAGGCAGCAATGCAGACAGCATTAAGTGAGGCCTATACGTACAATAACTCAGGTAATGAGATCGTAGGCTTATGCCCTTTGAAAACAGAAAACACATGTTAATTTATGTAACATAACCCACATACAAGTCTCTAAATCTGTAGGACTGTCTTATCGGAAAGACATCCAGTTGCAAGGCATTTGACATTCTTCTTGCCTGTAAATTAAACATCTTTGATAATGCCACAGACATAGTTTACTTTCAAATGAAAGCAAATTTTAAATGAAAAGAAACTTTTAAGATGGTTATCTGCACTACTTTATAGTCAACCACTGAGCATTGTGATTTTCCTTGAATCGTGATTTTTCTCCCTAAGATTACCCTCCTTGTCATTAAAGGGACTGCATTAAGTCCAGTTTTAATTTATCCTGTTTATTTGCATAAACACAACAAGATCAGCAAATGATCACTTATGATCTTTAGCTCTGCTTTGTTGGAACTTATGCAAGGAACATTTAGGGTGACCTTCAGTCTGCCCTTCAAGGCACAGAAGCAGAACCACATACCTGGCATTCAGCCTTCCCTGTAAACACCTGTATTTTCCAAGCCCTTCTGGTTTTCCATTGTGCCTTAAGGTCCCATCTATCCATCTTTCAGGAAAACAGCCTTCATTCCTTCCCTGGAAAGATTGCCATGGACCACGCATCCATTCAAGGTACCAGGCCTTTTATCTCGTGGACTTTTAATACCGTTGAAAGTCAAACCCAGTTCCTCAGGGCTTTTTGGTAACAACCAAAGCCCAAGCATGTCTCCTTTAGGCATGACATTCCAGTCAAAGTCTTAGTTAAATAAAAAAACCTCTATTAACAACTGGTCTTATTAGTTTTATGCAAAGAAATTTATGTCATTAACTTACTTCTTTAGAATGCCAAACTCTGCAGGGATTAGATAGGGAGAAATGTATACAGTTTGAAGGAAAATCTTTGTCCTTCTAATATTCACTGAACTTGCATTTCCATTCTTTATATTTTCATTTTTTCCCCATTAAAATTTTTCATTTGTTTGTTTTTCCATTACAGTTTTCCCACTTTTTTTCCCCTCTTGCTTCCCTGCACCCTGCCTCCCCTTCTCCCACATTCAGTCCCCACCTAGTTGTCCATGTCCATGGGTCATTTATACATGTTCTTTGACTAGACCCTTCCCCTTCTTACCACTTCTCTCCCTCCCATCTACCCCTTTGTTACTGTTAGTTTATTCCTTGTTTACATACCTCTGGTTCAATTTTGCTCATTTGTTTGTGTTGTTCATTAGTTTCCTGTAATAGGTGATAGCATAAGGTATTTTTCTTTTGTTGCCTGGCTTATTTCACTAAGCATAATTCTCTCTAGTTCCAACCATGTTGTTGCAAATGGTAGAAGTTCCTTCTTTCTTTCAGTACTTATTCAATGTCATTTTCCCCCTTTGTACTCGTGTTCCTCTCTGTCTCTCTCTTTTTCTTCATCTTCTTAAAGCAGACCCTTTAGCATCTCTTGCAATACTGGTTTGGTGGAGATGTATTCTTTTAGCCTTCTTTTGTCTTGGAAACTCCTTATTTCACCTTCCATTTTGAATGAGAGCCTTGCTGGGTAGAGTATTCTTGGTTGTAGGCTTTTGTTTTTCATTGCTTGGAATATTTTTTGCCATTCCGTTCTGGTTTGTGGTGTTTCTGCTGAGAAATCTGATCATAGCCTTATCGGAGCTCCCTTGTATGTTATTAGTTATTTCTCTCTTGCTGCTTTTAGGATTCTCTCTTTGTCTTTGAATGTTGCCATTTTAATGATGATGTGTCTTGAAGTGGGCCTGTTGGGGTTCATCTTCATTGGGACCCTCTGTGCTTCCTGGATTTGTGTGACTCTTTCTCTCCTCGTGTTAGGGAAGTTTTCTGTCATTAATTTTTCAAAGAGGTTTTCTATTTCTTGCTCTTCTTCTTCTTCTGGAATTCCTATGATACGGATATTATTACGTTTCATGTTGTCCTGCAGCTGTCTTAGAACCTCTTCAGTCTTGTTCAGTCTTTTTTCATTTCATTGCACTATCTGGGAGTTTTTGTGTACGTTGTCCTCCAGCTTGCTGATCCGATCTTCTGCTTCCTCTAGCCTGTTTTTAATTCCTTCTACTGTGTTCTTCCATTCAGAGATCATATTCTTCATTTCCTCTTGGCTCTTATTGATAGCTTCTATGTCCTTTTTCATGCTGGTGTAATTCTCAGTAAGTTCCCTGTAGTTTTTCTGGAGTTCTTTTTAGTTTCCGCTGAGCTCATTCAGCTTCTCCATAATCCATGTTTTGAATTCCATGTCTGATAGTTTGCTCCCCTCTATTTCATTTAGCACTTTTTCTGGGGATTCTACCTTTCCTTTTGACGGGGGGTTGTTTCTCTGTCTCCCCATTTTTGTGACTCCTATTGTTTGTTGGTGCTTCTTAGAGTGATCTGCACTTCCTGGATCTCCCCCTGGTGGTGTCATATCCTGTACCAGTCTGGGCCTAGGCAGCCTGTTGGAGACTTCCAGGGATCTATCATTACTTTTCTTTCACTAATGAATTAGTTAATGAAAGCTGCTAATTAGCTAGATGATTTCTACTTTGAGAGAGCGCTAGTGGTTGGCTTCATTCTTTCTTTCATGGCATTTTAACGTTAGGTGAGCAGAGCCCATTCATGGAGTCTGCCACCCCACAGGTGACTCCTCAGTGCACAGTTTGGCCCCTTTGTCCTCCACTGTCGAATTTTCTTCATTGTAGAAGCTTTTTCTTATGCGATTTTCTGGAGAGAAGATGAAAATAGACATATGCCTTTGCAAATTAGACTTGGATCAGGTGTGTACTAAGATAATTGTACTTTATCCAGGCTACTCTGTCTTGTTCCCACTATGGCATAGCTGAGTGGATCATCATTTCCATTTGGGCTACCATTTGAAAGTGCCCATTACTGATACCTAAAGTGAATTTGACAGGATGACTTCAGAGAAAATAATCTTCTACTGATAGTCACTAATAAGAATAGTCATATGAGCTATTATTTTTGAGAACTGCTTGGGGTGAGTCTATATTCATTCCAACCTTTGGAGAGAACATTAAATTCCCATACTCAGGACTATGTTTTGCACTTTAAACCACTTTCAGAAGTCATGTTTTATATTTTATTAAGAATTTTTCTCTTATTTGTAAATTTATGGAAAAACTTCAACACTCTTGGTTAAAGAAAAATGTATAAGAATGTTACTTGAATGTTAGTCATATAAGTTCACTTTCAAATTCAGAAATAGAGTGAGATAATGTAGGTTTGGTTTAATACTAGAGTAGTTGGTCAATTTATCAACTTCTCTTCCCATTTTCTATATTAAACCACTCTGAATATAAAAGCATTTGGATAAACATTTTTTCTTCCCACCCAGTCATGTCCTTCCCCACCATTATCTCTGAATTAACTTTCCTAAAGAGAAGCAATACTGGTAGTCAGGGTTGGATAACTACAAAAACTCCTCCGATGGGTAGGTCTCCAGATGGGGTTCTGTTTCCCACATCTATGAAGTATTAGGTCACCACACAGGTCCTTAGAAAAGTAACTGATTGTGTTCAAATTAACCTGAAATTCTAAGCTTATCCTGCCGTTACCAGTTGTATAACCTTGTACAATATGTGTGTTCTTTCTGAGACTCAATTTCCTCATTTGTAAATGGTGATCAATACTTACTCCTATCTCACGGTGTGTTATTAATGTTCAAAGAGTCATGTAAAGCTCTTAATTGAGTGCCTAACACATAGAAGATACTCAGGAAATTATGACATCACTACATCTGTTTGAACCCCCATATTAAATGCACAAATTTTATCCTTATGCATTGAAATAAAAATGCTCACTTCTTCCACCAAACTAGTTCTTAGGAAAACCAGCCACAGTAGTGAATCAGTCTTATAGAAAGAAGCTGCAGAGCAGAGGACACCAGGTAAATCAACAGGATAGTTGTGGTTTTGTTTTTTTTCCCAATACATACCAGAAAACATGAAATGTATAGAGTCAGAGGCATGGACCAATTTAGAATCTGAAAATCTGCTCTGAAACTATTATGGACCTTTGAAATAAGAGGCCACCAGTCTTCTTAAGGTCTCTTCTGCATCTGTTATCACGTGTCACTATCATGTGAAAAAATTAACTGTGAAAGCTAAGAAACCAGAACTTGAGCTATCTTCTCAACACTTGTTTAAATTAAAGAGCTCCAATTTGTATTCAGATTTTTAGAATAGCAAATGTCTAGATCCTGGTCAAAGAAGACAGAAATACTAAAAGAAGAGATTAGAGCAGAGATATTAATAATGCTCTAGACTTACAGAGGACTGGAATAGTTCATCACTGGCATGAATACATGAAAAGGCAATATGACCTCCTAGAGTTTGTCAGGATATGCGCCATTCTGCTTCAATAACAGACAAGCTGGGAATCTCTGAGGCTTCACAACAGCAGGTTTTATTTCTCACTCTTCTTGCCCATTGCCCACCATCTGGGGACTATCTTCTCATACCAGCATAATCCTCATTCTGCAACTGAAGCCTTGAAAGCAGAAACACTACTTATGAAGGTCACAGAAGGAAAGGTGCATTCTTTGTGGTATTAGGTAACAGTGATCGAATGCTCAACCTGACAAGTACAAGAGCACATAGCTCATAATTCACCTTCACACAGCCCAAACTCCAGACAGTGTAATATTTCCAGTTATCCAGAAGTGGGGGACTAGGAAGTGGGGAACAAATGGGGTTATACAATTTATTTTTATGTTTACTCAAGCCTTAAAGCCAAGACTGTAGATCAATGAGTAAAGTAGAAGCAAGAGTAGGAAAACCAAATGGCTGCCAATTTTCATTAAGACTTGAGCAATGAAAATTCAAAGCCTCAGTGTATGGACAGGTCATGAGCAACATAGGAAAGATCCACAGGTTCTACAACTGCAGATGAATGGTTCCTTCTTTCCAGAGGTGGTGGTAGCTAAGCAGCACTGGGTTAACAAAAATGATCTCAGTGCCTTGGATGGATTAGAGACTTAACAGTCTTAGACAGATGTTATAACAACAAAACACTGCTACTAATGGTTTACTCCAAATCAACTCAGTGTGGCTCCAGGTACTCCAAATATTGTCACTCCCTGGGCATAGTCTATACTTGATCAGAAATTGAAAGCAATGAATTTTAAGGACTGCCTACCAGACCCCTAAAGGAAACTATATCCTCAGGAAGCTCCACATGTTCATACCAGCTTGGCTGTGTCACCATTAACCAACTACATAAATGCAATAATTTGATTTGGGGATTTTGCAGTGGAAAATTATTGGGTTGCAAAATTATACCACCAAGTGATCATGCATATCATTAAATTGTAAAATTGTTTTGTGTTATTTATTAAGATGCGTATTTTTGTGTAAGTATACCCTAGTGCTGAGGTTCTCCAAGTCTGGTCCCTAAATAACAAACAGCATCAGTACTGCTGAAGAACTTCTTAGAAAAGCAAATTACTGAGTCCTAATCCATGCCTATTGAATTAGAGACTCAGTGGGGCGGGCTGAGCAATCTGTGGTTTAACAAGCTTTCCAGAGGATTTTGATACACACTCAATGTGAAAACCACTGCCCTAAACACATTATTTTAGTATTATCAGAGATTTTGAGTTTATCTAGTAATTCTAAATCCTGGGTGCAAATGAAAATATCTGGAGGACTTATAGAAAAATATGTATGCCTAGGTCTTACTTCCAGATATTTAAATTTGATTTTTCCTGGATGGGACTCCAACATCATATTTCTAAAAATACTTCCCAGGATGCTGAGAGTATAATCCCAGCAGTAGAATCACTGGATCAAAAGGTAGTTCCATTTGTAGGTTTTTGAGGAAATTCCCTACTGTTTTCCACAGTGGCTGCACCAGTCTGCATTCGCACCAGCAGTGCACTAGGATTTCCTTTTCTCCGTATCCTCACCAGCATTTGTTTGTTGATGTATTAATGATTCCTAGCTGATTCTAAATGCAGTGGAGGCTGAAAATCACCAATGCCCAACTTGCCATTTTACTGATACACAAGAGGAGGCCCTGAGAGGCTGAGCAGCCCTGAGCCCACAGCTAGTCAGCTCTTACACAAGATAGTGAACCATCAATGTAGCATTTAGGAAATAATGTGTACTGTATTATCAACGCAGAGTTTCAAGATTCATGATCTGGTTTTGACCTAGATGAGTCATAAGAATGCATCTCTGTCATTGCTTCAAACTTTGATTAACAATCTCTTTGCTTTTGCAATAACCCTAGATTTTTAAAAATATACCGAATTGTTCATCCTGCAAGATGACAAGCTGTTGATGTAATAATGATGTAAGTAACAGACAAACAGGTCATCATTTTCACATTAAATTTAATCAAGTTTCTTTCCTGTTTGTGTTGTACATGTCAATAATAAGGTCATAAATAGTATGTTTCAAGTACAGAGTATTTGTGGTCTTTTAAAATCAAAGAATGGATCTGTTTCTGAACCAGATGGTTCAACCTAACCTGTAATGTTCTTAATTTTTCTGAGTCAATCTAATTTTATAACAAGTACTACCTAACTTCTTTGATCAAAATATTTGTTGTAGCCTTTAAAACACTAGGTGGTGGCTGCTTCATCACTCAGCACCTCTCAATGCTCTTCACTTTTCCTGCCCCCCCCCCTCCCTGGAGTTCCCTGCCTTCTCCTGGCAATTGACCAACTGGTGCTAGTTTAGCTGCTTCCCACTGCACAGGCTGCTATGCAAAAAGGCAGGTGAAAAATGAAGGTAGTGTTTTTCAGTCACTGTGTCTATTTTTCCATCTAAACACAAAAGAATAATTTCACAGATGGCATTTTTTTCAACACTTACAGTTTAGGACAACAGTTATGAAGAATAGGGAACTGACTCAATGCTTCAGGAAAACAAAATTACAGTTCAAGCATGATTATTTGATGATGGTTGCAATCAGTATTTGCAAACCTGCGTTGTATTCAAACATTGTGTACTCTCCTCCTTCTCCAATAGAGGAAAGCCCTCTGTGCTGGGAAATTAAGTGTTCATCACACAGGATGTTTGACAGAGGCGGCTGGCCTTGCAACCTGATCTTTTCTCCATTGTCATGTGCTCTGTAACCGTAAGTATATCATAAAACAGGTTAGAGGTTACTATAGCAACGCTACCCAAACCAGTGTGGTGAAGGAGGCTTGTGGACTGAGAAATGTTGTCATTTCAACCCCTGACTTTCAGGGTTTGGAACATGACTCTAAACTGACATATCAGAATACAAGGCATCGACATTTCAGAAAGGCGTGCAGCTTCGGGGTGTTAAGTTCCCAAATAGGACTTAGAGGCCTCCTATATATGTCGGTTCATTACAGAGGTCATAAAAACCATTTTCTTTTCCAGTCATAATTTGTAAAACAGGTGTCTGACCTCAGCTTTAGAACCCCTTGAAAGTACAGGCTACAGGAGTTTTGGAATGGGAAATAGAAAGGACAGGTGAAGCAAAATGGTGCTCATGTTAGTTCAAGGGCCCCTTTGAGGCCAGTTTGAGTGCATGACAGGGATGTTCTTACGTCTAAATGAAGCCTGGATATCCTCTTCACTCTGTCCAGGCAGCTTCACTGTTCCAAGGCAATGCACACAGCTGATCTTTTATTCTATGTCTTCATTTACAAGCCCCCCACCCATCCTTTTTCTTTTGTTCCTAACTCTCCAATACTTTTTATTCCTTCCTAGACTGTTACCAGAATCAACTGCTTCCAATTAAGCCCATTTTATCTGTATTTATGTTTCCCAATGTTAACTAACTTAGTTGGTGTGATAGAGAGCAGGGAGGCAAGTTTCTCTCAGGTGCGGTTGGGGAGTCCTTGCTCTGCACTTACTAGTTATATGAACAGAATACTTAATTCCTCCAAGGTCCCTTTCCTTGCTTTGAATGATACCCATCTGCCAGGGAGTATAAAGATTAAATGCAGTAATGAGTAGGAAGTGTGTTGCCAGAGTATGGGCTCTTGGCCAGTATTTTTTGAGTCAAGCTTACAAATAAACACAAAAGAATTGGTCACTTGGGTGTCACTCTTAGGCCTGGCAAGGAAGGTCATTGTCATGGGCCTTAACTTTTACAGTTTCCTCTCTGGTCCTCCTCTGGCCTTGCACTTTTAAAGAGGAAAGATGCTTCATGGATCAACACGACTTGCCCTTGGAGCCATGCTTTCTCTTCTAGTCCACTTGTTGCATGCCCAGGAGCCTGGAAATCCTGAAGAAACAGTCTTGAGTTCACATCCAGACCTGTGAACATATTTCCATCTTTCTTCCTAAGAGGCCCTCTTGGCCTCAGATAGCCAAGGGTAGGGGGCTGTTTGTGGGGAGTGGATGAAAACTGAACTTATGCCTGAGGACCCACCAGCACACATCCAAGGCCAAGTATAGAGAGGGAGGCAAGAAGGCCAGTTCATCAATTCCTGTTGCTCTTGGTTCTAGCTCAGAAATTCTAAATTCAAACTTGGCCTTTCAGGTCATTATTTCTATATTGTATCAAGGTAAGCAGACAGAATAGTCTTATTTAAGTGTTTGCTGACTTGATTTATAACTTCATAATACTTATGCAAATGGTATGAAGGCTCTATTTGCATTGAGTTGGACCCACAATGTCAGTGGCAGAATTCACACACAGTATATGCATCACAGAGATGCATAACATGTCCACTAACACCAAAATACTATTCTATGCAGCAATCACTTTTTTTTATTTTTGTACTTTTTCAAAGGAAATTTTAAAAAATTGTATAGTGATTGACCTTGTAACATTAGAACAGATGATATATGATACATATAATAATAAGAAAATTAAAAAGAGATCAGAAGCTAGGGCAAAAAGCTAAAATTTGTTTTTGGTAAAAACCTTATTCAAGCATTCTTCTTCTTTTTAATAAGTCATCTAGAATATGTAATTCCGCAGAAAAGATAACAGTAATGCAAAGAACTAAATATTTATGGTTTCACAAGAACATAAAGGCAATATTGTTTGATGGTGGCAGGGAGGGTAATGTTCCAGTTTATATTAGAATGAGTTTGAATTGTTTTCTGCCTTGACTCTAGATTGTCTATGTGTGATATGGATCCACTGGGCAGAGATAAATTAAGTTGTTCTGGAGACAGATTTTATAAGAAGAGCAGGTGGTTGCCTAGGGCAGTGAAATGTTTTAGTGATTTTATTATGGGAGGGTCTGTAATCTGTGAAGAGGTAGTTGGGTTTGTCTCCATCTTGCCTAGGGCTGAAAATTCCCAGCACCACCCAAGGGTGTATCAGGCAAAGCATTCAAATATATTTACATCTCTAATTGAGACTCGGATAGGGAAGGGAAAAGAGGAGCATTTGTTTACTATTCCCTGTGCTTCTGATAAGTATTTAAGTTTTTGTCTCTATCCCCACTGTGTCTCCTGTGACATCTCAGGGCTGGTAGACATGGTGACAGAGCCAGGCTTTTAAACAGGTGATGAGAAGGTTACATCAGACGTGTGCCAACCCAGGCAGACCAAAGGGACAGCTGGCACTCCTGCCCACTCCCCTTTTTCTTCCCTACCCCTTTCTGAACAGTGTGTACACATTGGTAACAATACAGTCAACCTCCTGAAGCTGGTCCAAATCTGCACCTGGTTCCTACAGCTGCCAGCACCATCTGTGCAGGTTGTCACACCAGTCCAGGTTATCTAATCCTGAGGAAGTGTCAGTGAGAAAGAACACATTTTGTGAGCAAAACTGCATCTTTTGCACCTTATGATGGAAATTATTCATCTATTTTAGCTGAACCAAAGAGCCCATGAAATACAAGTGAAGTGCAATGCAACATAACTTGCCACATAAGGAACATGATGACTCATAAAACTAATGCTGTATTATGTCTATGGTGTGTGTAAAATTATCACTCACATGTTCAAGTTCACCATAAAATTATGAGATAGCACAAAGGCAAGGAAACAGGCTGTCCAAAAGAAGCCTGGAGGCTTGGACATTTACTAACAACTAACAAAACTTAAAAAAATACCAGGGAAGGGGATCTTAAATTAGCGAAGATCCATGGACCATCAGTGAAGACAGTTAAAGGGCATAAGAAAAAGTTCTCTAAGTGGAGGCTTTATTGAGATAAGCTCACCGTTTTTGTACATGTGTGGCTGCAAAGGGGTGCTACAGCGGCTCAAGGGGATGCTCCCTTTTCCATCACAGGCATTACAGCTACAAAGAAAATGGTTTTCACCTAAGAACATTATGACAAGAAGGAACTGGGAGATATATCAAGAGGCTGAGACAACTAATGGTTCAATTCTTTTTAGATGTCTTGTACTGGGAAAAACATTCCATAATACTTGGAAACTATAATTTGGCATCCTCTCAAACAAGATACTATCTAAGTTAGCAAAGGATTTTCTTCACTTTCTTTCCAAAGAATTTTATTTCTAATTTTTGGGATATTTGTTTTTTTTTAAGTACTTCCCAATTAACAAATGTACTCTACACATAGAGCTCAAGGGATCTATATTCATATGTCAGTCGTCGTCGTCGTCGTCGGCAGCCGTCCGTCTCGAGAGACGATGGTGTAGCTTCTTAAGAGTCTATCTGCACCGCCGAGAATGGCTGTGCAGTCCGACTCGGGAGTGACACGGTCTCTGTCTCCTCCCGTGTTGAATCGACATCTTGCGATGACCCTGGAGTGTCCTCTCCAGTGGAGCTGAAGCTACAGAGCCTGGGCAGGGTGATATGGAGGGTCTGCTGTTGCCCATGCAGCAGACCCCCCCTCTCTTCGCAGCTGAAGGATCCAAGGGAAAGACAGAGTCAATACAGCTTGGCTTCAGGTGCGCCGCAGGAGTTGCCGGTGTTGACTACAACGTCAAACCGCCTTAGGGACTCCGGCTCCGGATTTTCTGTCGGGGTTTACTCCCTTAGCCTTTCCCCTGAAGAGGTATGCCGCAAGGCAGCGGAGGTTTTTTGGAATCAGAGTTTTCCTTCTCTGATTCATATGTCAGTATCTCCACATAATTCACCATTAATTTGAACTAAATATGCACATCAATGGAAGAAAAGAACTCTGCATAATATAAATAAATAAGCTTCATTAATGAAACATTATGGCCAAGTTTTCCTGAGAAAACGCATTTAAGCCTAAAAGTTCAGAATAAATCTGCCAACAGACAGTGGATACATACATAGCCCAAAGGGATTTGAAAGAAAATCATGTCAGGACTGAAGAGACTGCATTGGAGCCCAAAGCCCAAGGCTTCAGGGAAAACTTTGGAATCTTGAGTCAAATTGCAGAATGTTCTATAACTACAGGAAAGTCCCCATACAAAGAAAGAGTGATGAGGAGAAAATCTTGAAGACCAGAGGTAGACTCTTAATAAAATGCTTAATCTGCCCAGAATATAAAGTTATGAATTTTGTACTATAGCAAGATAAATATGTTATTTTTATATGTATGTAAAATATGCCCTGGTGCATGCTGGTTTATAGCTTTTGTTAAAATTCTAGAGCTATTGGTAACAGATGAAGATCAAATTTGGACTTCATTTACTTCTGCGTGTATGAAAATGAAAGGTCAATAACACATGGCAAGGAGCAAAAATGTCACATTTTGGGTGTCTTTGCTTTTATTTCAGGTTGTTCATTGCTACATACCTTGTCTGGCACTTTTTAGTGGCATTTCCTAAGACAACTGACAAAAGCTGGGGGTTATTTCCAGATGATAAGGAACACTGGGTTTTTAGTTTTGAAAATAAAAATGTGTATATAATCAGAATCTCCCAGGGAAAAGCAAATTGTGGTCCTTGTAGCTTTAACACACCTGTTAAATTTAAGGCTACACAAAGTTGGCTCTGAAAATGAGCCAGCCAACTCATTGGGCTAGAAGCCCAAGCAAAGATATTGATGTGAACCACTTGTTTAATGTGCACTCACTCTCTCTCTCTGTCTCTTTCTTTTTCAATTTCAGTTACAGTGATTCTATTCTTAGAGTTTAATTCATAAAATGTCACACTCTTGACCATGGAATTTTTATCCTCTGTACTGACTCTCTCACCACTGGAGTCATATATTCTAACTTGTATAAACCTTAGTCATTCACAAGGAATATAGAAAACACATGCAAAATAATTTGTGAAGATGTTAGTAGTCTTTATTGCTGAAAGCCCTTCTTTCATATGAGCCCTTACTCATGCTTATTAACTATTGATAAATAACATGCTGCAGTCTCCAAATAGTTTGATTATGAAGATAGTCATACCAATTAGCTGGGCTTGTATTGTAAGAGTTCTGTTTAAATCTCATAATGAAATTCCTGAAAATGGCTGTGAGAGATAGGCTGCCAGGGGAATAAGGATGCTGAGGTCCAGGCTTCCATTATAACTCTAATACTAACAGTGATTCCTTATTAAATAAAAGATCTAAGATGTCTTCAGTTAAAAAAATTAGTTTAATTTAAAATTATATTTCTTCTAGATCTCCATAAATGGTAAAAACAAAAAGCTTATATCAAAATTCAACACACCTTTATGATTTAAAATGTTTAAGAAAATGGATGATTTTAAATAAGAACAAACATTTCATACACATGCACACACAATCACACATACATAGATACATAGATATAGACATAGATACAGTCTCAAATCCACCATGTTATTTAATGGGGATATTTATAGGAATTCTAGAGATATTAGAGACATTTCCCCCAGAATTAGGAACAAAGCAAGTAAGGATGCCCACAGCGCCCACTACTGCTCAAAATTGTAGGAGAGCTATTAGCCTATGCAACCATGCAAGATAAATCAATTTGAGATAGGAGGATGGGTAAAAATACGAGTAAAATTTTTTCTATTTACACATGATATAATAGAATACTTGTGAAAGTTTAGAGAACTAATGATAAAACTAACTCAAACAATAAGGAAATCCAGTGATGTAGTAGGATATATAATTAACACACAAACATCAATGGCCTTCATATATACAAATCATAAACAGTTAAAGTTCCATTTTAAAAAGCAATAAGAATTGTAATACTTAGAAATAAATGTAATAAGAAAATAGCAAAGTCTATATGAAGATAATTTGAAATTGAAATTGTTCATAGAAGTTGCAAAAGTAGAGTTTGACCACATGGAAAGTCAGTTTTCTTTTTTGGCTAGAAAAACTCAACTCTTTCTAAGTTGATTCATAAAATCAATGTAGTGCCAGTGAAAATGCTAACAAGTTATTTTATAGTGTTAGATAATGATAAAATTTATATGGAAAAGCTAGCATAAAAATATACCTATGAAAACACTGAAAAAAACTAAGAGGGCTGGGGCTTGCTCTATCATATGTTAAAGCATACAATATATCCTCTATAATTAAAACAATAGAGTGCTGACATGGGAATAGATAAATAGATCAATGGAAAGTATATGTACAGTATAGAATAAGACCCAAGAACATATGGAAATTTAATATATAACAAAGATGGCTTCCCAAGTTACTGGACAAAAAATGGATTTCTTAATAAATAGATCTGGAGAAGCCATTAGGAAAAAGATAAAATTATATACACATATCATGCTATGCTTGATTATATTTCAAACTGGTTAGGGAACTAAATTTATTTTGAAAACTCATACATTATACCAGTTAAAAAATGGGTAAGTTCTGTTTAAACTTGGTGTAGAGAAAAGCTTTCTAACTATGATTCAAATTTCAGATTTAATAAAAGGTTGATAAATTTATGTAAAAAATATAAAAATTTATATGTCAAAAAATCACCATATGCAAAGGCAATTAAAAACTGGGAGAAAATATTCTAAACAAATAACTCAGACAAAGAGTTTATATCCTTAATATGTAAAAATCTCTTGACTTCCAGCCAAGTTAGTGGCATAGGTAGACATGCTTCACCTCCTTGCACAACCATGAGGATTACAACTAATTCAAAACAGCAACAACAACAACAACAACTAAAACCAGAACTGCCAGAAAATTGAAGTATATGGAAGTTTGAAAACCAAAGATTTAAAGAAGTAATACTCATCCAGATGGATAGGAGGGGCAGAGATGGGGAGCCAGGGTGGAGAGGATGTGGAGTGGTGGAGGTGAGGTGGTGGCAGAGGTGGCAAGGCAGCAGTGGTGGCCAGCCAGCAGAACAAGCAGTTACACATTATAAAAGCCAGGAAGAATACCTGGGGAGTGATCCCAGCCCTAGGACAGACCACACAGATCACGGTTACAGTGCCAGGAAAACAAAGTCTCATAGCTTCTGGCTATGAAAACTGGTGGAGGTTAGGGTAGCAGAAGAAACTGTCTGTCTTTCAAGAGAGTCTGTGTAGAGCGCTCCCACAGTCCTAGAACATATGCAAACCCACACACTCTGGGAACTATCACCAGGGCAACAGCTAGAGGGGTCCCAGTTATGCACAGGAAGTGGGTGAAGTGACTGAAAAGGGGACAAGTGCTGAGAAGGCAGCATTGTTCGCTCTCTGACCCTCCCCCAAATATAGCACCACAAAGTGGTGAAACAGGTGGCCTCATAATGTAACACATGCAGCAGCTCTACATAATACACAGAGGCAAACACAGGAAGGCTGTCAAGTTGAGGAGACAGAGAATTATGGCCCAAAAGAGGGAGCAGATCAAGGCTCCAGAGTGAGAACTAAGCAAGGAGGAGATAGCCAACTTAACAAACACAGAGTTTAAAACACTGGTGATAATAACGCCCAGAAATAATTGAGTATGGAAAATGCATAAGGGAAGAACTAATGGCTACACTAAGTGAAATGAAGAAAAATACACACAGAACCAATAGTGAAGGAAAAGAAGCTTGACTTCAAATCAATGTATTGGAACATGAGGAAGAAATAAAGGACCAACCACTACAGAATGAGAAAACAAGAATTGAAAAAAACAAAACAAAACACAAGGAGAGGCTTAGGAACCTCTGGGACAACTTTAAATATACCAACACCTAAATCATAGGGGTCCCAGAAAAAGAAGAGCAAGAGAACTAAATTGAAAACTTAAGTGAAAAACTAATGAAAAAACCTTTCCCTAATATGATGAAGGAAATAGACACACAAGTCCAGGAAGCACAAAGAGCCCAAACAAGTTAGACCCAAAGAAGACAACACCAAGTCACATCATAATTAAAATGTCAAAGGCTAAAGATAAAGAGAGAATCTGAAAAGTAGCAAGACAAAAGAAGAGAGTTATATACAAAGGAGTTTCCTTAAGGCTACCAGCTGGTTTCTCAAAAGAAACTTTGCAGGCAAGAAGCGACTGGTAAGAAGTATTCAAAGGAAGAAAAGCAAGGTACTACAACCAAGATTACTCCATCCAGCAAAGCTATGGAATGGAAAAGCAGACAAAGTGCTTTCCAGACAAGGCAAAGGTAAAGAATTTCATCATCACCAAGCCCTTATTATATGAAATGTTAAAGGGACTTATTTAACAGAAAGAAGATCAAAACTATGAACAGTAAAATGAAAACATAACTCACAACTATTAACAAATGAATTTAAAAAACAAAAACAAACAAACAACTAGAACAAGAGCAAAACCATAGATATGGAGACCATATTGAGGGTTGTTAGTGAGGAGGGGAAATGAGGAGAATAGGGGAAAAGATGCAGGAATTAAGAAACATAACAGTTAGATACAAAATAGACAGGGGGCGGGGGTGTTAAGAATAATAAAGGAAATGGAGAAGCCAAAGAACTTATATGCATGATTCATGTACATGAACTAAAGTGTGGGGATTACTGGGGGGAAGGGAGGTACTGGGCAGGGGGGGAGGAAGGGGAAAAATGGGTACAAATGCAATAGCATAATCAAAAAAATATACTAACAAATCTCAAAAATTGAGAGACAGTGGCAAAATATGATAGATGAATATGAGAAAGGCATGAACAGTTCTCTGTCTCTGTCTCTTCCTTTCTCCCTCTTATTAAATCGATTTTGAAGTTTGCTGATTATCTTTTCAAAAAGCTAGATTTTGTTTCAATGATGATTTTCTCTATTGTTCATTAATTTTGTATGTTATTGATATCCATTCTTCCTTTTTTCTTTACTATTGAGTTTTGATTCATTTTCTTTATATCTTCTTAAGGTAGAAGTTTAGATCACTGATTTTGATCCTTACTTATGTAACATTTAAAGCTAAAAATGTCCCTGTAAGCATTGCTTTAGCAGCATCTCACAGGCTTTCGTATGTTGTGATTTTCATTTTTCCCATTCTCTTCATTTGAGTAAATTTTATAACACTTTAAAAAATATTTTAAAAATTAAGAAGATATGAGAGAGAGTTGTCATACATCACCAAAACAGCTTCCTTTATTATTGACATCTATGATAGTATGGTGCACTTGATTAATGAAGCAATAATGATTCTTTATTATTAACTAAGCCCATGATTTATTTAATTCCTTAGTTTCATTGAATTCTTTTTCTGCTCTGGGATCCCATTCAGATTCTCACATTACATTCAGCTGCCATGTCTCCTTAGGCTCCTCTTGACTGTAACCATTTATCAGACTTTCCTTATATGTATTTGATGACTACAGGTCAGGCATTTTGTAGAATGCCTCTGCATAGAATTTATATGATGCTTTTCTCATAGTTAGACTGGCATTATGGGTTTTTAGGAGTCCTATCTCATAAGTAAAGTATTATTTTTATCACATTATATCCCAGGTACATACTATCAATATGACATCACTGTTTTGTTTTTGTTTTTGTTGTTGTTTACTTTTTTAAATTATTGTTTTTCAATTACAATTGTCCTATTTTTCCCCAATCGCTCCCCCCACCCTGCCCACTTTTTCTCCCACAATTATATCCCACCCCGTTGTCCATGTCTATGAGTCATTTATACATGTTCTTTGACTAGACTCTTTCCTTACTTATCCCCCTTCTCTCCCTCTCCTCTCCCCCCTGATAACTATTATTCTGCTCCTTGTTCAGTTTTGTTCATTTGTTTGTGTTGTTCATTAGTCTTCTGTATTAGGTAATATCATGTGGTATTTTTCTTTCGTTGCCTGGCTTATTTCACTAAGCATAATTCTCTCTAGTTCCATCCCTGTTGTCACAAATAGTAGGAGTTTCTTCCTTCTTTCTGCTGCATGGTATTCCATTGTGCAAATGTACCACAGTTTTGGGATCCACTCATCTACAGATGGGCACTTAGGCTGTTTCCAGCACTTGGCTATTGTAAACAGTGCTGCTATAAATATAGCATAAGTTCTTTTGAATTAGGGTTTCAGGATTCTTCAGGTATAATCCTAGCAGTGGAATCACTGGTTCAATAAGCAGTTCCATTTTTAGTTTTTGAGGTAATTCCATACTGTTTTCCATAGTGGCTGCACCAGTCTGCATTCCCACCAGCAGTGCAGTAGGGTTCTTTCTCCACATCCTTTCCTGCACTTGTTGTTAGTTGATTTGTTGATGATGGCCATTCTGACAGGTGTAAAGTGGTATCTCATTGTGGTTTTATTTGCATCTCTCTGATGGTTAGTGATGTTGAGCATTCTTTCATGTGTTTATGGACCCTCTGTGTATCCTCCTTGGAGAAGTGTTTGTTCAGGTCTTTTGCCCATTTTTTAATTGGGTTGTCTGTTTTCTTGATGTTGAGTCATTTAAGCTCTTTATATATTTTGGAGATCATTCCCTTGTTTGAGGTATCATTGGCAAATATGTTTTCCCATATGGTTGGCTTCCTTTTCAACTTGCTAATGTATTTTTTTTGTTGAGCAGAAACTCTTTGGTTTGATGTAGTCCCATTTGTATACTTTTTCCTTTATTTCCTTTGCCTTAGGAGATGTATACGTGGAAATATTGAAACATCTGAAATTTTCCTGCCTGTTTTCCTCTGGGACTTTTATGGTGTAATGGCTTACATTTAAGTCTTTGATCCATCTTGAGTTTATTCTCATGTGTGGTGTAAGTTGGTGGTCTAGTTTCATTTTTTTGCATATTCCTGTCCAGTTCTCCCAGCACCATTTGTTGAAGAAGCTCTTCTCACTCCATTTTATGCTCCTTTCATCTTTGTCAAATATTAGTTGGCCATATAGGCTTTGGTTTATTTCTGGGCTCTCTATTCTGCTCCATTGATCTATATGTCTGTTCTTATGACAATAGCAGACTGTTTTGATCACAGTGGCTTTGTAGTATAGTTTTGTGTCTGGTATTGTGATTCTTCCTGCTGTATCCTTCTGTCTTAAGAATGCTGTGGCTATTCAGGGTCTTTTTTGGTTCAATATAAATTTTTGGAGCATTTATTCTAGGTCTATGAAATATATCGTTGGTGTTTTAATAGGGATTGCGTGGAATCTATAAATTGCTTTGGATAGTATGAACATTTTAATCATGTTGATTCTTCCCATTCATGAGCGAGGTATTTGCTTCCATTTATTTGTATTTTCCTTAATTTCTTTCTTCAGTGTTATGTAGTTTTCCAAGTACAGGTCTTTTACCTTCTTGGTTAAGTTTATTCCTAGGTACTTTGTTTTTCTTGTTTCTATGGTAAATGGGATTTTTTTTTTTAAGTTTCTATCTCTGATATTTTATTGTTCGTGTACAGAAATGCCTTAGATTTCTGTATATTTACTTTGTACCCTGCTATTTTGTTAGATTTTCTTATTATGTCAAATAGTTTTTTAGTGGAGTATATAAGATTTTCTATGTAAATTATCATGTCATCTGCAAATAATAACAGCTTTACTTCCGCTTTCCCAATGTGGATGCCTTTTATTTCTTTTTCTTGTCTTATTGCTGTGGCTAGGACTTCCAACACTATGTTGAATAGGAGTGGAGATAGTGGACATCCTTGCCTTGTTCCTGACCTCAGGGGGAATGCTTTCAGTTTTTGCCCATTGAGTATGAGGTTGGCTTTGGGTTTCTCATATATGGCTTTTATTATGTTGAGGTATGCTCCTTGTATTTCAATTTTGTTGAGAGTTTTCATCAAAAATGGATGTTGTTTTTTATAAAATACTTTTTCTGCATCTATTGATATGATCATGTAATTTTTGTCTTTCATTTTGTTTAGGTGGTGTATTATATTTATTGATTTGTGAATATTAAATCATTCTTACATCCCTGGGAAGAATCCCACTTGATCATGGTGTATGATCTTTTAAATGTGTTGCTGGATCCTGTTTGCGAATATTTTGTTGAGGATTTTAGCATGTATGTTCATCAGTGATATTGGCCTATAGTTTTCTTTCTTTGTTGTGTCTTGACCTGGTTTTGGAATTAGAGTAATACTGGCTTCATAGAAAGAGTTTGGGAGTCTTCCCTCCTCTTGGATTTTTTGGAATAGTTTTAGAAGGGTAGGAGTTAGATCTTCCCTAAACATTTTGTAGAATTCACCAGTGAAGCCATCCAGTCCAGGGCTTTTGTGTGCTGGTAGATTTTTGATTACTGTTTCAATTTCATTCTTTGTTATTGGTCTGCTGAGACTTTCCGATTCTTCTTGATTCAGTTATGGAACATTATATGTTTCTATAAATTTGTCCATTTCATCTAGGTTGTCAAGTTTCTTGCGATACCGTTGTTTATAGCAGTTTCTTACAATCCTTTGTATTTCTGTGATATCAGTCATGATTTCTCCTCTTTTGTTTCTGATTTTGTTTATTTGGGGCCTCTCTCTCTTTTTCTTGATGAGCCTGGCTAAAGGCTGTGGATTTTTTTTATTTTTTCAAAGAACCAGCTCCTACTTTTGTTGATCTTTCAAATTGTTTGTTTAGTCTCTATGTCATTTAATTCTGATCTGATCTTGATTATTCCCTTCCTTCTACTCGCCTTGGGCTTTGTTTGTCATTGTTGTTCTAGTTCTTGTAGCTTTAGGGTTAGATTTTTTATTTGAGATTCTTCTATCTTTTTCAGGTAGGCCTGTATTGCTATGAACTTTCCTCTCAGGACTGCTTTTGCTGTGTCCCATAGGTTTTGGGCTGCTGTGTGCCCATTATCATTAGTTTCCAGAAATTTCTTGATTTCTTCCTTGATGTCATTGTTAACCCATTCATTATTTAATGGCATGTTATTCATTCTCCATGAGTTTGGATGTCTTTGATTTTTTTCCTTGAGGTTGATTTCTAGTTTCAAGGCATTGTGGTCTGAAAAGATGCTTGATATAATTTCAATTTTCTTGAATTTGTTGAGGCTTACTTTGTGTCCTATCATGTGGTGTATCTTTGAAACTTTCCATGTGCAATTGAAAAGAATGTATATTTTGCTTCTTTGGGATGAAAAGTTTTATATATATATATCAGTTAAGTCCATTTGGTTTAGTGTGTTGTTCAATGCCTCAATATCCTTGGTGTTTCTTTGCTTTGAAGATCTGTCTATTGTTGATAATGGGATGTTAAAGTCCCCTACTATGAGTGTGTTGCTGTTGATATCCTTCTTGTAGTCTTCTAGTATTTTCCTTACATATCCGGGTACTCCTATGTTGGGTGCATATATGTTTACCAGGGCCATATGTTCTTGAAGGGTTGTTCCCTTAAGTATTATGAAATGTTCTTCTTTGTCTTTCTTTATGGCCTTTGGTGTGAAATCCGTTTTTTGTGATATAAGTATTGCTATCCCCGCTTTTTTTTTTCATGTCTGTTTGCTTGGCATACTTTTTTTCATCCCTTCACTTTCAGTCTGTGTAAATCTTTTGTTTTGATGTGTGTCTCTTGTAGACAGCATATATGTGGGTCATGTTTTCATATCCATTCCACTACCGTATGTCTTTTAATTGGAGCTTTTAATCCATTTACATTTAAGGTTATTATTGACAGGAATTTACTCATTTCCCTTTGTACCTGTGTTCCTTTCCCTCTCCTTTTTTCTTTTTTTTCTTAAAACATCCCCTTTAGCATCTCTTGAATGCTGGTTTGGTGGAGATGTATTCAATTAGTCTTCCTTTGTCTGAGAAACTCCTTATTTCGCTTTCCATTTTGAGTGAGAGCCGTGCTGGGTGGAGTAGTCTTGGTTGTAGGCCTTTGTTTTTCGTTGCTTGAAGTATTTTTTTCCTTTCCCTTCTGGCTTGTAGTGTTTCTGTTGAGAAATTAGTTGATAGCCTTATCAGCGCTCCCTTGTATGTTTTTTGTTGTTTTTCTCTTGCTGCTTTTAGGATTCTTGCTTTGTCTTTGAATGTTGTCATTTTAATTATGATGTGCCCTGGAGTGGGCCTTTTTGGGTTCATCTTCATTGGGACCCTCTGTGCTTCTGGACTTGTATGACTTTTTCTCTCATCAGGTTAGGAAATTTTTCTGTCATTACTTTTCTTATCAGGTTTTCTATCCTTTGCTCCTACTCTTCTCCTCCTTGTATCCCTATGATCCTAATGTTGTTTAGTCTCATGTTGTACTGCAATTCTCTTAAACCCTCTTCATTCTTTTTAAGTCTTTTTCATTTTGTTGTATTGTCTGGGAATTTTTTTCTACATTGTCCTCTAACTCAGTGATCTGATCCTCTGCTTCATTTAGCCTGTTTTGATTGATTCTACTGTGTTCTTCAGTTCAGAAATTGTATTATTTATTTCTTCCTGGTTCTTATTAATAGTTTCTATTTTTTTTTTTTTATGCTGGTGTAGTTCTCTGTAAGTTCCTTGTAGCTTCCCTGCAATTCTTTGTAGTTTCCTTGGAGTTGCTGGTAATTTCCCTGGAGTTTGTCATAGTTTTGCTTGAGATTGTCAAGGTCATTGAGCTTCTTTATAACCATTCTTTTGAATTCCATGTCTGATAGTTGGCTTATGTCTATTCCATCTATCTCTCTTTCTGGGGATTCCTCTTTTACTTTCATTGGGAGGTTGTTTCTGTGTCTCCCCATGTTGGATTCTTCTTGTTTGTTTTTGTTCATTAGATTTTTCTGCTTTGATTCCCTGCTTTCATGGTATGAGATTCTTTATAGGAGATCTGGGGGATTTGGTGGAGCAGTCTCTTTGATCTCCTGAGCCTGACACTCTTGGGATGCCCTTTATGCTGTTTGTTTAAGCTGTCTGGTTATGTTTCAGTTACTCTTTGGTGGATGTGTCCCTCTGGCTATTTGATTGAGAGTCACTCTGCCCATCTTGTCTTGAGTTCTTTTGTGGAGATGCTATTGAAACATAAACATACAACCCAGGCAAGGAACCCACACCCTCAAAAATATCCCCCACCCACAAACCCACTATCAGCAGCAAATGAGCCAGTATTAATATAAATGTAGAGAGGTTATACTATAGGAGAAACAGTTAAGAGCTGTTTTAAATGAAAGAAAGATGATTTTTGAGAGGGAAGGTGATAGAATAATAGTAGTAGCAAGTAGGGTCCAGGCTATGTGAAACGGTAAGTAATATTTACACTGTATGTTTTAAAAGGGAGAGAAGAATGCAGAATGAAGTGAGAAAGTGGAAGTGTATAGTATTACATTTATATAGCAGTTATATGCTATATGTTCAGTGTGAGAGAGAGGATAAGCAAAACAGAAAAATAAACAAACAATAATTAAAGAAGGATAGGAGAGAGAGAAGATAGGAAACAGATTAAAGGAAGAGTTTTTTAAAAAGAAATAAAGAAAGAAAAAAGAGAGAGAGAAAAAAGGGAAGGAAAGAAAAAGAAAGAAAGAAAAAAGGGAATGAAAGAGAAAAAAAGAAAGAAAAAAGGGAAGGAAAAAGAAAAAAAACAAAGAGCTTTTACTCAGTTCGACCTTTGGGCGCAGTCTTCTTTTTCTGGATCCACCTCTAGTCAAAGTTCATTGGGTTTCAAATCTTTTCTGACTGGATGGCTGTGAGGAGATCCAGCATGATTCTGGGGTTGCTAGTCTCTTACTCGTGGGCCTGCCGCCGCTCTGCTGTGAGTCACACTTAGTTGAGTCCCCTCCTACAGCACCCTCAGCCCTCCTCAGGCTTGTCTAGCAATGTTCTGTTGGGGGGCCAGCGTGCACCTGCCAATAATCTCTGCTTAGCCTGCAGTCCTGTTTCTGTTCCTGAGCTGCAGCACTGGCTCACGCACCACCTGCCCATCTGGGGTCCCTACCGAGTTTGCAGTTCTGCTACAGCTTTCCCGTATGGGCCCCTCTCCATGGCTCAGATCTGCCCCTTTGTTTGGTAGAGCCTTGGTGTGAACATCCAAAGCACAGAGGCCTGCCACCTGCCTGCCTGGGGTCCCTAGCGAGTCTGCAGTTCCACTGAAGCTTTCCCATATGGGCCCCTGTCCATGGCTCTGATCTGCCCCTTTGTTTGGTGGGGCCCTGGTGTGAGTGCCGAGAGTGCAGAGCTTTCAGCCCTGAGTTGCAGCCAAGGGAGTCTCCACCTAGACTCAGTTCATACAGTTTCTCACAGTCTGGACTGTTCACTGTCTTCCCACGCCTCTGGCTATTTCAGCCAAACCTTCTTGCTGATTCCCTGTGGGATGTTGCTGGTCGGTGCGCCCTTGGCAGGCGGAAACCTCCAAGCGGCTCCTGGCTAATGAGCTGGTCAGCAGTTGCCCCTTTCAGGTGCGGTGTGGCAGACACGCTGGTCTGGGAGGCCCAGCGACTCAGCCTGGAGAGCGTGGCCAAACTTTCCGCCTTTCTTCAGGTGGCTCCCACACTCCCTTCCCGGTTCACGCTGTCTGAAATCTGCACTCACTCACTCTTCTCTGTGTTTGCACTCCAAGTCCTTCCACAATGGGAGCAAGCAGACAATACCACTACCTACTCTGCTGCCATATTTTTCTCCTCAATATGACATCACTGTTGATATTGACCTTGATCACCTGGATCAGGTAATTAGTCAGGTTTATTCACTGTAAACTAGGATGTAATGCTCCCCTTGTTAAGGGAGAAGAACTTATATAAATTATTTGGCATTCTTCTGCATGAAAGATTTATCTTTTTTCTCTTATCTATTTATGTAATAATTTATTTTTATGAATATGGACTAATGGAAATATATTTTATATCTGGGTTGTAATCTAATAATAGTTTACACATTATGTTTTCCACATCATTTGCCAACATGTAAATACATTATAAATTTCTAGAAGTGAAATTGTTACATCAAAGATTATGCATATCTTAAATTTTAATAAATGCTCAATTTGCATTCCTTAAATGCTATTCACATTTATATTCTTCAAACAAAGTATGAAAAACAACTGTCTCATGATACACTTACTAACATAGTATGTTACAAAATCTAGTAAACTTTGCCAATTTGAACTTTGTCCAAAACAGAACTTCATTATGGTTCTAATGTCATTGTCATTTATTAATTAAATCTAATTTACCAACTTGTGTTTGTGTGGTCCCTCTCTCAGCCACTTTTCCTCAGAGCTATATGCACTATGGGATAGCTCCTAGGGCCAGTCCAAGCAACTTATTTCCATCTTGTGAATGTCTGGTTGGATCTAGCCCTCTAAGTTGTCATTTACTTTAAATAAGTGGATTTTGTTGACCTTTCCTGGGATCTGAGACCACAGTGTCCACACTCTATATTTTTCATGTTTGACATCCAATGCTTTTGACAAACTATCCTCCTATTTCTTTCTTTTTTGTCTCCTCCACCTCCTTCTCCTCCTCATTCTTCTTCTTCTTTTCCTTCTCCTCATTTTTCTTCTTCTTCTTCTTCTTCTTCTTCTTCTTCTTCTTCTTCTTCTTCTTCTCCTTCTTCTATTCTTCTTTCCTTCTTCCTCCTTTGTTTTTATCAAAGGTGAGGTGTACTTATTTCTGTTTTGCTTCTTATTTTGGAGTTATTTCTTAAGGGAGGAGGAGGGACAATGCCAGTCACATTTCACCATGGTAAAAGCAGATATCCTTACCAACTTTGAACTGATGAGCATCTCCTTTGCTTTGAAGGATTTCTATGGAAGAAGTTTTGACATCATTGTACCTTCACACCAGTACATCTGGATTATTTGAATCTCAATGCAGTCATCTGCTGTAGCATATTTTCCCTCCCAATTGTTAGATCACTTGCTAATTTGAGAAGCATGTTTTCTATCCCTTCATGTAAGTGAATGATAAAAGTGTTTCACTGCACTTAATCATATCAGAACCTTTAGGTTTGTTGCTAATAACTTCCTTCCAGGTTGATATCAGTACATTAATCACCACTTGTTTTTAGTTATTTTCTCCTTTACATTTCATCCAATTTTTCTGTCAGTCCGTTCATATCATCCTGTTGTGTTTCCATGAACATTAGTAAAGAATCTGTCACACAGCTTTTTAAAAAGATATGCTTTATTGATTATGCTGTTACAGTTGTACCAGTTTCTTTTCCCTTTGTTCTCCTCCACCCAGTGACAACCCCTCCCGCCGGTTGCCCCCCACTTAGTCCATGCCCATTGGTTGTGCATATAGTTCTTCTCAACATCTTCTTGTCTACTCCACCCCCTCTTACTATGCTTCTTAATTCCTGTACCATCTCCCTTCCTTTCCCCCCTTCCCCCTCCCTGCTGACCTCCCCCCATAATGTTCCTCATACCTATAATTCTTTTCCCACTCTCATTGCCTACTTAGTTTGCATTTGTTTTGGTTCCCTAGCTTCTGCTGTTAGTTGTTGTGATACAGTTTTTATTTTAATGTTTATAGTTTTGATCCTCTTTCTCCTAAACAAGTCCCTCTGTCACATAACTTTGATGATACCCCGATACACTCTGTCCATGTCATCCCCTGAGCTGCCAATCTAGTAAAAATGTCAGAAAGCAATTAAGCTATGACTTGTTGACAGTGAACCCATGCTGACTCTCTAGAAATCATTACCTCTTTTTCTAAAAGGCTTATAAATTTATCATCTAATAATTATACAATTTTACACAGAAATGTTATCAAGTGTGTCTATTTGAAGTTTCCAGCACTTGTGGCTTTGCCCTTTCACTTTCTCTGTGGATCTTCAAAGATAGCTAAAATTGGTTTTTTAATCACACATTTAAGTTCTGCATATCTTGGGATAAACATTTGGACCTAGAGACACAATCCTTGTCAAGGACCTAACAGTTTCTTATCATCTCCTCAGCTGTCTGGGACTCCACCTTCCATTGCTCCATGTTTGTTATCCTTGCTTCCCTTGAAAGATCAATCTTGCTAACTGAGAAGGTTGGGAGGAAAAAGTAGCAGATAAATGATTTTGCCTTCTGTCATCTATTCACACTGAACCCAAACTGTGGAATCATGCAGTTCTTGATAGCAGTTCTTGTTCTGAATTTTTTTTCAAAGTTCCTCTGGTTTTGAGTCCTTTGGCAAATCATTTCTTCTCTTGCAGCTCAAGTTTATAGTTTTAAAATGAGGATAATCACAACACTACCTGATAGTCCTCTTCGAGGATAGTGATCATACATTTCACAGACTTAGAACAGTGTCTGGCACACCTTAAGTGCAGAATCAATATTAACTATCTCATTGTTGTCATCACGACGTTTTAACAGACGAGCTCACTGACATTAGTTTTCTTCTCCTGATAGTAAGAGCTGGTCACCATTTTTCTAAAACATTTTTTGGTTATGTGTCTCTTCTTTTACTTCCTGTACTCAACTTCAAAATCTGAACTCTTGAGAGATATTTTATCATCAGCCTCCCCAACTTTCTTTCTCACCAAGTTCACTGGATTTAACAAATTACTTATCTGTTTTAAATAGTTGCTTCTTTTAGAGTCTCTGACCATGAGTTATATCTGTCTCATTATTATTTTTTTCTCTCCTGGCTTTTTCCAAGCCTGCCTCTCCAAGAACTCTCTTATGACAAGAACTGACACAGAATTTAACAAGCCAACCTCTGTTTTCTCTTTTCTTTTCCTTCTTCTGTGTATCCAACAGATCTACCAAGTTCTGCTAATTTTACCTCCATAACTTTACTAACTCTACCTCCTTCCCTTCATCTTTCTTGGTACTAATACTAATTCCTGGCATTTCTCCTTTTTGTTAGCTCAACATCTTTTGTGCCAGTTTCCCTGACACCAGATCTGCCCTCTGTTGCCAGATGGGTATTTTATAACGTTAATTTGATAACAATCCCAGCTTGCTAAAAATTCTTTAATACATTGAACCTTCTACAAAATCAATAATCAAGCAATGGAAAAGTCAATTAAAATATCAGCAAAGGTTGTGATCAAGCACATCATGATAAGATTTGTTTCACAAATTAGCATTTAATATATAAAAAATAAGAAAATTGACAAGTTCACTCCTATAAAAGCTTTAACCATTTGTTCTCAAGCAAATTTTGAAGGACAGTAAGCCTAATCAATAATAACTACAAACGTATAGAAAAATAAATTTGTTACCTGTTAATGTTTTTTTGGAGTTGCCTTAATTTATGAGTATTTATCTGCCTGAACATCTGTGGGTGGCATTTCTTTCTACTGTTATAGCTTGAAATATTTTAATAGAGCTATGTTGGTGTATCCTGGGAGCAGCAGAAGTGGAACCTCAAATGGATATCAAAACACATATGGAAAGAAAAATACTAAAAAAACTATCAGTCATAGGTACTTACTAATTCTACCATTAAAGTTTTTAAAATGTCAACTGTCACTTGAATTAAATCTACTATATACAAGAAAAAATAAGATAAGATGTTTTCCAAAGAAGCTAGAGTTTAAATACACAGATTAATTACCACTTGTAACATAGTGAAAATTCTGAAGAATTCAAAATATTACAACTGATCTTTTGATTCAAATATAGATAACTAGCTGCATAGAGATAGAGGTATATAGGTACATAAAGTGCTTCACTTCCAAATAACAAAATGGAATTGAATGATAAATTTATGGTATTATATTGTAACTTCTAAATATTTTTTAATAACACATGTTTAAGATACAATCACTGTTCTTAATTGTTATAGCTTTTTCATAGCTGGTGTAGTTTAATTGACTTGAAAAAATACTTTAGAATCATTATTAATAAGATTCTAATTCTCTACTAGGTATAAAGGCACAGTGTCTAGTGCACAACAGGTTATTAGATAAATACTTGTTAAATTAATAACCTATGTGACTAAAAGGAACCCCGTGAATGGAAAAATTAGAATATATTCTAGGATTTCTAATGTGAAAGTGAAGCAGGAAAAAACTAAGAAAGTGAAAAAGAAAGTACTCAGAACTACATGAAAATGTCCCATTATAGAAGTGTGTGTGACAAAAATAATTTTTTTATTTACACAAGAAATGGTAAAGCATGTACTTCTACAACTAAACTCAACATGTTTAGATATCACTGTTTGCCATTTCTGGTGTGTGTATCTTGATAATTTTTTCAAACAAAGATCTCTCCCCAGTCAGAATAACTAAGACAAAAACAAAATTTAAGGGACATTACATAACAACAAAAAAACCTATTAATATCTACCATGTTGGTGTAGTCCAGAAAAGGAATGGATAACATTCCCTTGGGGAGGAGTGAGGCTTTCAGAGAAGTGGAGATGAAAAAACTATGTTGAGTTTTGTCTGGAGGAATGATCAAAATGTACATGGACAAAGGATCTAAAGAATGTCTCTTAGGCAGTTGCAAAGACCAGAAACAGCAATGGTTCAGAGTACTCTGAAGAGTGCAACTGTTTGGAACTGATGCACTATAAAGAGTTTGCAAGTAACATGCCACAAGAATTGAACTTGGAAGTTACCCAGGAAAAATAAGAATGCATTATATTTTGTAGAGAAGGTTGTTTCAATCAAGCAAACATGATCCATTAGGGCTTCCCTCAATAAGGGACAGAAATTCCAAGTTAAAAAGAATCATCTGAAACCAATAAAAACATGTATTTACAAATATACATTAAACCTTGAATAAGTAAATATTATATCCATAGTGAAAAGGAACTGTGCAGCAAACAGCTCTCTCTTGGGCTATAACCCGAATTCAGTCCCAACCCTGTTACTAATACCTCGACACAACCAGACAATAGTTATTGTTTTCACATTCTCTATATGTCATAAGGCTGTCTTTAGAAATAAATAGTCATGATTGTAAACTTTTCAAAATTGCTTAAATGCTAAGCACACATTTGTAAACAAGAGTAACCACCCAAATATTGGCAAGTCTGGATAGTTCCACCATTTGTTAACAAGAGGTATTTAACATGAAACCAGAAGATGTCTAAAGGTCTATAAAGGAATAGTTATAACAAAATTAAAATATACCCTACATGTAAAAGTCAATACAGATTTTTTCATTCACAGTTACTACTCGATCACAGTCAGAGAATATGATGAAGTAGAAAGTGCTCTTGACCAGAAGTTAGGAAACATGGGATCAAATTTTGGTTGGGTTTCTTCTAGAGAATCAAATTAAAGGGGCTGGATATATGCTCTTCCTTACAATCAGAGACTCTAGATAATATTTCACATGCTTGAAAAATTCCAAGAGATTCCTGATTTTCCCTAGTACTTCCATAATTAAAGCATGTAAGAACTGGCATAAGAAAACATAATACATTTATATGAAATAATTAATTTGGAAAAAGAATAAGAAATAAAGTAGTAGGCTCAACCCAAAAAGTCTGAGAGTAGACACTACCCTTGGACTTCACGACATTTGGACATCTGTATCTAATTCAAGAATAACAAACCAGGATCTAGAGTCTATGTGTGGCTGTGGTAAGTGGTGAGTGGTAGAGATGTACGATCCAACTCTGAAGCTTTGCTTTTATGATCTGAATCATTATTAATAGGATTCTAATAGGATTTTTTGTAGACTAGCATAATTGAAGCTGTTAAGAATTGGGAATCTTAGTCCAACACTCAGGTCCATGTCCTTGGAAGTGCACCTACAGCGTTTCACTACCCACATTTCAAGAGCTTGACAGACTGATATGGCCAGTAGCTTCCACAACGGGACAGCACTGTCCTGAGAAAATACTTTCAACTGGAACACGATGTTTTTTTTGAATGTTTGCAATTATACTTCTCTATATAAAATGTTTTCAATTTTGCTTCTCTAGAATATGATAAACATCTTACAACTTTTAATTAAGTTTTACTTTTCTAAATTTTGGATGATGCATCATTGCTAAAATACAAACAGTTTTTCAAAGGATAAGACTTAAATAAATGAATTAGGGATAAATTTCACTAGTCAAAATGGTTTCAGCTCTTTAGAAATACTTAATCTGGCTGAAGGTTTTAGTAAGTGTAAAGTAATTTAAATTTTCCACATACAGAGACAAAAGATTTCTTACTCTTTATATTGCACACGGAAATTAAACAATTTAAAATAGTAAAGTGAAGTGTAGAATACAAAAAGAGGAAATGTTGTAAAGTAGGCCATTCACAACTATTTTGCTTATTATATGTTGACAAATTAACATTTCAGATCTGTTAGCTTAAATAAAACATAATTAAAGCTAATTTCACATATTTATTTTAATTTCTACAATGTGACTGCTGGAAAATTTAAAGTTGCACATGTGGCGCAGGTTGTATTTCTGTTGGACATCACTTTTTGAGGCAGTAACTTCTAGGAAGATTGTATTAAGCCTCCAGTTAAGAGTTGGAATTATGTTTTTCACAAAAGACTTGATTTTTCTGTAATGTACTAACATAGGGTTCCCACCATTTGATAACAAGAAACAAGGAGGGTAATTTGTGTTAGTCCAAACAAGAAAAAGTAGAAAAAAGTAAGAAGAAAACAATTAGAGTTTAATTTCTTTCAATTGCTTCTAATAAATGATTTTTAAAACACACCACACAAATACCTCAGCATTTAACTTTTGGTGGAAAAATTGACTTGAGGAAAAGATTGATCCCTCATCTACCAACATGACAAGTACAATAATAAATAAATTATCCATATCAGCTAAGAAGAATGCAACTCCATATGCACCCTGGGGCAGGTGTTTTCTCTGTGCCATGTTGATAGAAAAACTGACTAAGGACATTTAAAATTCATTGCTGGGAGACTCTATATTATAATGAATCTCATTAATAGTAATTAGGATTTTTTTCCCCAAGCTGCCATGGCTAATACCCTTCCTTTTATAGTTCAAAAGAGCTTAAATACTAGATAGCCCTCTAACAAACTGACAACTACATTTTATTTTTTAAATATGTGTCCTAAGCTTTAAGCAACTTCTAAACAGAAATCTTCATTTTCCTCTTTCTGGAGTGTTTAAATTGCACTGACATAGCCACATAGCAGATTTTTAAAAATCATGACTGGAAATGGAAACAATATACTTGTAACAAAATCACCAGTGACTTTTAATCACAATTGTAGGCAGGTGATAGGTCAGAGCAGCCACTTTTCTTTCCTTGTCTAAACAGTTCTTTTGAAATTCATTATGGAGAATCATGACCCTTGCCCTGTGAACATCATCTGGGAAGAATAGTGGGACGTTTATTCATGTAAATGAGCAAGATGGACTATTTTTCTGCAGCAGGTTCAGCCTGAAACACTATAATATAATTACTTTTCACTTTCATTTATGTGTTCAGACTTCCCTCCTAAGACAGGGAAGTCTGTTTCTTTTGGCAGGGGCTTCAAAGTGGAATCCTACTGTATTCACAGACTGGGGATAGGACTAATATGCTGGCACCATGACAGGGGCATGAGGGGCCTTGCTATTTAGATAAGTGTTTCTGCTACATTACCCAGACAGCCTGCCCTTCACAAGTGGCCCAGCCATTGTGCCACTCCCAGATCTCACAGCTATCGAATGCTAATGCCAACCTAATTATATATTTTGGCTTCTGTTTTCACAATGGACTATACTTAAGCAAAATTTAGTATTGTCTTATGTGTTCCTACAGCTGGATAATTACAAGGCATTTTAGTTTTCAGAGAAGGAAATTAATGAAACGAAGATCAGCATCTATTTAAAGACAGTTATTCTCTGTACTTCCAGGGACTCACTACTGGAAAGCATATTGAAGTCTCTGACGACAGACCTGAGATGGGAGGGAAAGAGGCCTAGTTTTTATTCAACTTCAGGATCAAATGAATTTTTATGTTTTGGGTGAATGCATTGTCAAAGATGAGCTCTACAAAAATATCTTTCTTGTAATACTTCCACCTAAGTCCTTTTTAATACTAAATGATTCTTAAATGGATGTTGGCTGGGGAAGACATTAGCAAAGCCAAAATCTAAGAAAATAGAACTGCCAGTTTCTCAAAGTCCCCTGAATAGGGGAACAGAATGGTAAAGCATTAAAGACTAGAAGAAACCTTACAAAGCATGCATTCAAAGGGTATTTAAATGCTCACTTCTGAACTGCAGATACATCTAAGCAGAGGTGACATGTACATCAAATAAACTCGGGGGTGCCTTGGATCCCTGGAGGCTCCCACACATCTGAATGAAAAAGGCATGAGCAATTACACTCAGCTCTTTTCACAAGGAGGACATTTGCTTTTCTGATAAAGTTATTATACTACCAATATTATATCAAAGTCTAATGTATCATCTGCAGATTGTTAGCTAAAGCCTATGACAGAAGGATAAAAAGCTTGAGTCACAAACTGCACTCTAGTCTACAAGCCTATTTCCAGGTCACAACCGAAATAACCTGTTTGGCTTTGGTGATAAGTTTTTAGAACAGGAGACCTATTTGTCTCACAAATGCTTTGTTGAAGTCAGGATTACTAAATATTTCATATGGTGGCAGGAGAAAATATTCTGAATAAAAGCTCGTATACAGCAAAATGAGATCAATATGTTAAAAAATAAAGATCCTTAAAGAGAGAGTAGTAAGGCCAAACAAATTACTTTAAATGAATTCATTCTTTCTTCTCCCTGGATAAAGAGACTGCTTGGCTTTTGCCATTTAGCCTTTGACCTTGACATATATAGGAGTGGAAACAGTAGTTATCATTACAGACTCTTTTGAAGCAATAAAAGAGTGCCTGACCCTTCCCCCTTCCAAGACATAATAGAAATTATGGAGTTCCACTCGGGCTTTCTGCTGTTTTGGATGAGAAGAGGAAGAGTCCTCCAAGACTGCCCCTTATTCTCTCCAAGTGTTCCCTGTCTTTCCTTTTTTTAAAATGTATGTTCAGATGTGTTTATGTGTGAGTATGTGGTTGTGTGTGTGTTTGAGGGTGTGGTTGTATGTGTGTACCCAGTTTGTCAAATGAAATGTGAGCTTTCCACCTAGCGAGTATTGCATCCAAATCTCTCCTCCATCCCTTCTGGGACATTGAGATTATTAGTGCTCACACTTAACTATGCATCAGTATCAACTAGAGATCTTGTTAAGCTCAAATAGCTAGGTCCACCCTCAGAGTTTCTGATTTACTAGGTTTGGGGTGGGCCTGAAAACATGAGTTTCTGGCAGTATCCCAGTTGATATAAATACTATTGCTCCAAGACAATCAAAACATCCTGTTATCTGTACACTGCCAGAGCAGTTGTAAGGAATAAAGTATGTAAATGGCATACATAGCATCATGCCTAAAATAGTAAAATAAATACATACATATATACATACATACATACATACATAAGCACTAGGTATTTGTATTTGCTTCCTGGGGCTACTATAAGAAAATATGCAAACTGAGAGGCTTAAAATAACAGAAATGTATTTCCCTATAGTTCTGGAGTCCAAGATCAAGGTGTCTACAGGGTCCTGCTTTCTCTCCCAACTTCTGGTTCTTACCAGAACTCTTTGGTGTTGTTTGACTTAGAGCTGCCTCACTCCAATCTCTTCCTCTAACATCATGTGGTGTTCTCCCTGTGTGTGCCTGTCTTCAAATGGCATTTCTTCTTCTATAAGGACAGCAATCATTGCATTAAGGCCCACACTAATGACTTCATCTTAACTTGATTTCTAAATAAAGTCACATTCACAGGTACTAACTGTTAGGATTTGAACATACCTTTTAGGGGACCACAATTCAACCCAAAACACTATTATTCAATACTATTCATGAAATCAAACAACATAAAATGTGAGTTTTATATCTTCTCCCACACTTACTTTCTTTTTCACTCTCTTTTCAAGAGTCATGAGTGTAGATGAGCCATCAGCCTAACTTGACGCACCAGGTGTAACCTCCTTTCTCCTTGTGATCTCTGGGGTCTCCGATAAGGTAGTGAGAAAAGAGAAGCTACCACTGTGCATTCCTGTGTCCTGTGGTTAAATGATATTTTTAAAAAATCTGCAGTAGTATCACAAAGGGAAAAAGCCAATTTTGAAGAGTGTCAAATCATATACCATGGGAACATGATACCTAGAAATTCTGGATTTTATTGCAAACCAAAGACATTGTTTTAAAAGCAAGTTTAGGACTTCTATATGACATGTGCTAATGAAGTTGCTTCAATATATATAAATTAAATAGTTTTACTTCAGATGCTAACATAGGTATCATTTTCTGGAAGTATATAAGATTGTTTCTTTTTACAATGCCATTCAGTAATCTGTGGACCAGTTCAAGATTCAGAACAAAGAGATGTATGCAGCTGTCTTTGCTTTTTGTATGATGGTTTCCTAATTGTAATGATTCCATTTTTAGGGTCCTTTTGCTATAGGAATTACCAGTCTTCAACTTGCAAATATATTATATCTAGTGACTTTCCCAAAGGCAAATAAGGCATACTATGTCATATTTCTCCAAATTACTTGATCATAGAACCCTTTCCCATATAATCCCTTTTAAAGAAAAGGTCTACAGGTTTCAAATTGGAAAATTCTGCTGCAAAATGGGTGTTGAGAAGTTTTAACAAGCTTTAGTACCCTAAACTAAGTCTAGTATCATTCTTTGATATTTCGGCTTTAAAAACAATGTGTAAAAAATATATTAAGGCAATAACTATAACTGAAATATTTATCTTTCTTTTGACTTGGCATTATACATTTGCCATCCACTAGTCATCTTCTACTTAAAGAAGTAGAAAAAATACACAATTGACAACTTTGTCCTTCATTTGTCATTTGGAAAAAATTTTCCAGTTTTAAAATTAAAGTTTCCAATTAAGTGAGCTAAATAGAAGATTTATCTGAGTTCTATAAAACATTTCAATAGTATTGGTTTAAAATTCAATGTAAGTACTGGTCTTTACTTGTGCATAAAATAAAACAATATTTCAAAGTAATGGCTTCACAAACATGAAATATTGTAGCCCTTGATTAAAGTTTGTAGCCTCTGATTGCATTAGAGCTATGAAATATGACTAGCTCACTAGCTGGCAATGGATAGGTTGTTAATATATCTCTATCAGTACCGTAGTTAGGTATATCTAGATCCCTTTGTCTACTCAGAGGTAGATAAATGAAGAACACTGCAATGGCCATATAACACAGAGGTGTCAACAAAACTAAAAAAATAGATTCAATTACTTCCATAATCCTTCTTACATTTCTACTTTACATAATTCTTCATCATTATAACAGGCCACTGATTTTTTAATTCACTTTTTATTATAGGCTGTATTGCCATTTACTCCAACATAAACTACTTACCTGGCTACAAAATTCTAGTATACTTTTAATAGATATTCTAGATCTTGTTTTTGACATAATAAACATGATCCAGATCCATCAGAATTATTTTTCTTTATTTACAAATCTAACCTGAACTACTGAAAGACATAACTAATGCCGTGCCCAAAAGGCAATATGTTACTTAAGATACAGACTCTACGGTATTCATATTTTCATATCCCAGGTGCCTGGTACTTATCCACTTGAAATGGCTTAGCTGGATACATATATATGAAAAGTAAATATGAGAGTTGGTATTTAGTTCTTCCATTGTTCATCACATAGAGGCATACTCTACTCTACAAGACATATAGACACATTCACAGAAGGAAAGACAATTTTGACATTCTGTAATGACAAATGGAATTGAAGTTTGGCATTCCTCATAAAACATCCCTTATACTGTCAGATACTTATTAAGTCTAATTCTCCTTTGGCCTTGTCTCTGATCCATGTTTTAATATTTAGCTCACCTGGCCCTTTTCTCTTATTTCTGCTCAGATCCATTAAGTCAGTATTTCACACAAGTGGTAAGAATAGGGTAAGGATAGGACTGATGCTACAAGGATGGGCTGGCATCCATGTTTACCCCAAAGACACAGGATACAAGGACTGTGGTAGCAAAGTTAATCAATCCCACTCATAGTCTAAAATGGGAAAACATGTCTAGTGCTTCCCTCAAGAGACTAAAGAAAGACGTACTTGAGATGATCCATTACAATTAATACTGGAAAGGAATTAAAAGAGTTCAAGATAGAAAGCAGAAATCAAAGATAATTCCACATGAGAGCAGATAAGAGTATCTCCTTGCCTTTACATTTTTAATCTCTGTATTCCAGTTAGTAGTCACTTGTTAACAGGCTACAAAATCTGTTGATTTTGGAGAAAAGGATAGAAATAACCTAATCATGTCTTGCAAGTTTTACCCATGGGAAGAATTCTGCCACCACCCATAGTGTCTTGTTCCCCTGTCCTCAGCGTAAGTTCTTTCTCACTTTTGCCACTTAAGTCCATAACTCAAAACTCTTCCTTCATAACGGACAAACACACTTTCCTGGGGTTTCCTTCTGTTCTCTTGCCTTAACTTGAAAGCATTTGTTATGTTTATAAAAACTTATTGATAAAAAGATGATTCATTGAGGTGAATTTTCCACTTAACACTCAACAGAGTTGTCTTCTGAAGGTAATGAGCATATAAGAGATCTCTGCTTTGCATCCTTACTCCAAACCATTTCCAACTCTGATCAATAAGGCAAAATGTGTATGGACTAAGTGTTTGCTGTATTGCACATTATGAGAGGTCCTAAGAAAAATGCAAAACATTTGCCTGCAGGTCCTAGTATCATGGAAAGACTACACAAAGTAAGGTAAGAGCATTCGGGGTCAGGTTTTCCACTTCCTGAAAAAGTGGTATGAGAGAAGTCAGGTGTCTCCTTGTTGAAAATATCAATCAATCACACACACACACACACACACACACACACACACACAATTACTTTAAAATGGAAGTAATTTATTAACTCTAAAGTATGACAATATAAAGTAGAATTTGGTTAATTCATTGAACAGTAAAGCAAACAAAATAAGTGAAATAAGTGACAATTGACTTAAACTTGTTCCTAAAGGACTTAGTAGGAAAAGAAGAAATAAGATAGGAGATGACCTCACCTTTCAGGCCAGAACTCTCAATCATCAGCTTTCCCCTGTCTTGCTTAACAGAGCTATGCTAGAGAGTAGAACCATAGACACAGAACTGTGCATGTCGCCTGTGTTACCAAACAGAAATTGATGGGTGACCTGCAACCAGTCAATCAAAAAGAATACTGCCTGAAGACAGAGAAAACTGAGAGTGTCTTCAGAATGTACCCCACCCCTGCCATTCATTACCCTATAAGTCACACACAGGGGACTACAAGATTCACAGTTTGTATTAAACCATGATCAGTTTGTCATTTCTAGAAATTGCTAGAAAAACAAAAGAACAAAATTGATGAAATAAATAAACAAAATAACCTGAATCACACCGTATTAGAAAGATACATCTTTATATATGAGTCACAAAAATTTATTACCCTTTCAGCATATACTATACCACATAACCATATATTATCATGTATTTTACTGTCTTGTCTTTACAGTATTACCATGCTTGCCATGCATAAAACTGATATCTATGTTTTGGTGGTATGTTGTCTCAATTCCATGGTGGAAGTAGATGGGATATCAATCAAAAAGAAATAAAATGTGTAATAACTGTTGTATTTTTGTGTGGGTGAATAGAGATAAGTAGAGTCAGTGCACAACACTAGTTTTTATGTATAAGAAAACTGGACATAAGTTAGTGGCAAAATTATTATGAGGATCAATGAATCCATTGAGGCAATTGCCTGAACTTTAAAGATGAAACAAGTGCAGTATATGCATTAATTTAATGAAGATCTTATTTTAATTTTTATGATTTTCTTTAAGTAACATAGTTTTTCTCACTTTTGAGGTGAGGAATTTAAGGCTTAGAAAAGATACAAGATTTGCTTATGTGTTGTAAGGTTTCTGTAACAAAGTCCCACAAACTGGGTAACTTAAAACAACATAAATTTATTTTCTCACATCCAAACTCAAGGTGTCAGCAGGGCCATGCTCCCGTTGCAAACTATGGGAGGGTCCTTTGCCTCTTCCAGCTCCTAGAAGCCCCGGATACTCCTTGACTTACAGCTACCGCACTCCAATCTCTGCCTTCATCTCTGTTTGTTTTCATGTGGCCATCTTCTAATAAGGACACTAGTCACATTGGACCTCATCCTAACTAATTTTATCAGCAATGACCTCATTTCCAACTAAGGTCACACAGAAGTGTTGGAAGTTAGGACTTCAACCTGTTTTTTGGGGGAGAGGGGAAAATTCAACCAATGGAACTTACCTAAAATTATCAAGCTAATTTGCAGCATAATTGTGATTAGAAGTTTGATCTCTTACCTTATAATCTCTTCACCCTTTCCAAGGGAGCAGAAAGGCTATTTGGGAATAGAAAGGTGGGAAAAGATAGGGGACACATTCACACATTTTACCTCAGACCAGTGCCAAACAGTTCAAACAGTGATCTTAGAATGGAAGAGACACCAGTGAATATGAGGCACAATGTTCTTGATGTTATTTATAATAGATTACATCTACTTGGAGATGGAGACCAACAAAATAAATAGCCAACCCATCAGATAATAAATAAAAATATGAGTTAAGACAGAAGTGTTGGTTCCTGATAAGCACTCTGTAGAGAAAAAACAGTGTTATGTGATGTGGTAAGCCTAGAGGCTACTTTAGTGTGGGCAGTCTTGGTATAACTAACTGGGGTAATTGCAGGTCTCTCCATCAGCTGGTACACACAAACTCTGCTCAACTTTCTCAGGGCAATTTGTTAGTTTTTCACTGTTGCAATATACAAATAGAAGATCCCATGTCTTTTATTACTGTTGATAGTTACAAAATTCCTATCAATTCTGCACCATTATATTGCCATGGGTTCTCATGTCCATAAGCAACAACGTCCATCCAAGGTTGTGCTACATTTGCATTGTCGGCACAGTCTTACCACATTCTACTGTAGGATATGTGGAATTTGCTCTAGGATCCTTACTAAATTCCTCATTATACAATTGAAAAATTAACTATCAAATCTATTACCACTTAAATCTTTGTGTCTTTTTACAGAGTGAGATGAAGCAGGATCCCAACTATGATCCACTCCTACTACAGACATGTCTGTCTCATTTGTTGCTTCTCATGATCTCTTTGGTCTCTCGCTTCCTATCCAAGCCTAATCATCCCTCCTGCTCTATTCCTTAAGCTTCTTATTCTCTTCTAAGACCCTGTTTCAGTGATCACTCCACTCAAAAATTCAATGTTTCATGGTCCAAAAAAAAAAAAAAAATATTCGTGTGCATATGTGTGTGCAACTTTCCAGACTTCATTGTCCCTTATAAGCATGGCCCTTCTGGGATATCAAGATAAGGCAAACTAAAAACAGAGATAATGATAGCTTGAAGAATTCTAAGAAAGTTTATTGGCTTCCTAGGTTCTCTCCACAATATGGGAATTGGTAATATATGGGGCCAAGACTGGTTCAGAGAGAGTCTTCATGGGATTTTACAGAAATCAAAATCACAAGAAATTCACAAGAAGTCTGTCTTTTTCAACTCAACCCCATCTTTGACACAAGATTTCACAAGATAATTGCTCCATACTCTGAGGGAGAAAGGAGGTCCTTGCTGGAAGGAGCTTTCTCTCTGAGATATCTTCTCTATGGTCAAATAGACTATTTAGATTTCTTCTTGCCTCATGTTGAACTTTAGCACTTTTTTCACATATAGCCAGTTAAATATTAATAGCATGTTTAATAGATATATTCTGAATTAATTAAAGAGAAAGAATATGTTCAAAGAGAGCAATATGTAGATACAGAACATTCAAAAACCAGGAACTTAAGAAATTCCTAGAATTTGATGGAGAAGGTAAAAGAAAGGAAGGGTCTGCACACCAGAATTTACCATGAGATAATCTAGCCGTTGCCTTATTTTCCCTTTCACTTTACAATCAAATTTCTTGAAGGAAGAGTCATGGTCTTCACTTCCCCACCCTTCATTCATTGAGTAAAAATCTTGTTTCTGTTCTTATTAAACCACTGAAACTTGTCATTGAAACATCCCCAAAGTCAATAATTTACCCGATGGTTCTACTGCCTTTGGCAGCAAACACTATCCCATCCTAGAAAAACTTTCTTTGGATTCAAGGACATTTTTAATTTTTCTCATACTGCTTATACTCCTCTTTTTCAATTCTCTTCTGTTTATTTCTTTATCCTCTTAGAAATTGGTATCCTCCAAGGAGCTCTTCTCTTCTCACTTTGGAGACCTAGGTGTGGATCTTGGCAACTATATAATGACATATATGACCTCAGGCAACCGATGACACTTCTTTCAGCCTCCATGTATTCAATTACAAAATGGAGATAATTACAGAATCAACTTCAGTGGACCACTCTGAGAATCAAATAAGGAAAACTCTGTCTATTGCTGAGGGAATTAGAGAACACAGAGCAAGCGGGGAGGAAGTGTGATATTGTCTCCTGTCCATCTATTCACAAAGCAGTTCCTTCTCCATAAACTGTCCTCTCTTCTCTGGTTAGCTTGTAGAACTTATATTTACCCTTATGTGACTTCTTAACCACCATTCTTCAGAGAGGTGAAATTTATTTCCTCTCACCACTCTACCACTACCCAAATCTCCAATTACACTTTGCCATTATCTCCAGTAACATGATTGTTTGGTGCTTATGAGCTGTTTTACTTTAACTTACTTGTTGGTCTTCCTTTGTAGACTGTGATATTCATAAGGGTCAGAGGGACTTACTTGTTGTCTTATTCTATCTTGTCCCCAGCCCAGGGGGACTTGGAATCCAAAGTCTGTTAACTATTGTATCAGTTATTTATTTCTGCATAACAAATTACTCCCAAACTTAGTGGCTTATATTAGTCTGTTGGGGTTCACCATAACAAATTACCACAGACTGGGTGCTTGAACAATGTAATTTATTATTTCACAGGTTTGGAGACTATAAGTTCAAGATCAAGGTGTTGGCAGGTTTGCTTATTCCCGAGGCCTCTCGCTTTGGCTTGAATATGACTGCCTTCTCACTGTGTTTTTATGTGGTATGACTCTTCTGATAAGCACACTGGTCTTAGAAGATTAGGGTTCCACCCTTATGACCTCATTTTTAACCTTACTTGTCTCCTTAAAGTCCCTATCTCCAAATACTGTCACGTTGGGCCTCAGGGCATCAATATATGAATTATGGGGGAGCACAATTAAGTCCCTAACATAACTGAAACAGCATTTATTACTCACAATTCCAACGAATCAGGAACCTAGGCATGTCTTTGCTGGGTCATCTGACTCAGGTTCTCTCTCAGACTGCAATCAGGATGTCATCCAGATCTGTAGTAATAAACTCGACTGAGAAAATTCCTTTTTAGGCTTACTCACATGGACACTTCATTCTCCAGGTTACAGAATTAAGGGCCTTAGTTCCTCACTGGCAGTTGGATGGAGGCTGCTTTTGCCCCTTGTCCTGTGGGCCTTTGTAACCATCAGAGAAAACACTTGAGAAGAGACAAAAACAAAGAGGAACAGAGAGAAAGAGAGAAAAGAAAGGCAGCAAGAGAGTTACTCCCTTTACCTGGCCTCAGAAGTTGCATGCAGAACCCCTGCTGTACATGCTATTCATTCGGAGATGTGACTAAGTCCAGTCACATTCTGTGGAGGGACTACAGAGGGCATGAATTCAGGGGCAAGTGTTGTTGGGACTTATAATAAAAATGCTGCCTACATAGCTGTCTGCCAGTCCAGGCCTGGGGACAGGGCTACACATGAACACAAAAGGTGACACTAGTAGCATTGGAAGAAGTAAACATAATCATGATGGCAATAATAATAGCACAATAGTTGAAAGTGCACAAAGTACTTTCTTTAAGATTATTTCTAAGAAATTGAACTTTTGGCAGAACACATTGCCTCAATCTCAAGTGCCCTGAGTGATACTGAACATTGTGATAAAGCTTCTACACACAGCATGCACACCTGCCATCTGGTTGAAGGGCACTAGTTCCCATTCTCATTTCATCATGTGCATGGACAGGCTGCAAGTAGCAGGCTCTGAGGCAGCTATTATGGAGGAGCTGCTTCGGTGGACCAGGATGTCCAATGCCATTGACCTGCAAAGGGGCAGAGGTCACTTGCTCCAGGTAAGATCTGAAGGGACAGAGGTATGTTTGCTTTGTGAATCTTTTATACCATTGGTACACTCTGAATCTAGGATTGATTGAATATTCTATGGTCAGGTATGATAGGTAGTTATTTTGAGTTATTAAACATTTAATATTTGTCAGGGTTTCTTTTCATGCAAACTAATGATGTATAAAACCTTTTATTGCCAACAACTATATGCTGGTAAAACTAGTTAGCATGATAATGACTGCCCCTCCTGAAAGTAGGGTTATAAGAGAACAGGGTAAATATTTAGCTTTAATGTTGTTTTTAAGCTCTTTCTGATTATTCAGTAAGCTTTACCCAGGAGACTGAGAAGCCACACCACAATAAACAAGTGATACAGAACATGTCACTAGGGCAAAGCATAAATTGGCAGAACAGTTTTTATCGGTATCTATTATAGCTAAAATTATCACCCCCCCCCAAAAAAAATACATTGAAGTCCTAACACTCAAAACCTAAGAGAGTGATTATATTTGGAGAAAGTCTTTATAGAAATAAAAATAGGAAGGCATTAGGATGGGCCCTAATCTAATATGACTAATGTCCCTATAAGAGGAGGAAATTTGGTTGCAGATGCACACACAGGGAATCTGCCATGTGACAGTTGAGATAGAGATAAGAGGAATGCATATACAAACCAATGAATGTAAAAGATCGACAGTAAACCACCAGAAGCTAGGGAGAACAGATTCCCCTCCCAGTCTCGAAAGGAACCAACCCCACAACACCTTGATCTCAGACTTCTGGCCATCAATCTTGAACTGGAAGACAATATCTGTTGTTTAAGCCACTTAGTCTGTGGGAAACCAAAGCTCTGGAATTTTGGGACAATCGCTTTAATGCTCCAACTCCTTCTTCTCCTATTCAAACCTTACAGACCTTGTCTTTGAAACCCTGGTGTAGACCTCCATTTCATTATGTGGTTTCATTTCCAGAACTGAGAGGAGTACATCTCCCAGGAGTTGGCCTCCAAAAGGGCCCTTTACACAACCTGCTCACTTGTATAATCATACATAGCTTAGGCATCTTAAACTCTGAACATATTAAACAACATTTTGTGTTAAGAGGATCCCAGATGAAGAGATATGCAACCATAGTAGGGTCTTTCTGGTCATGCCATAAGTGACATAAAGATAAAGTGAAAAACAAACAAACAAACAAACAAAAAGTGTAGATATTTGCATCTATAACATATCAACAGAACTGAACAAGAAGAAAAAGATGACACACAAAGAAATGTGCTTATTTATTTACTCAATGGAGAAACGTATTTTCAGCACATAGTTTTGGCTAGATTTCATGCTTGGTATTGAGGGTGGGGAAAGAATTAACGAATTGTAGGTGGAGTCCTCTGGTTCTGGTTTTGTCTCTTTGATCATTTACTTTCTAGATGGCTTCTGATGCAAAGCAGCTCCCCTGAGCCACTGAAAAGATGTCACTATTTCCTCTGGCCCTGGCTGCTCTGTTCCAGGGGTTACTGCATCAGTCGAAGGAAGTGGAGCCATGATGTAATGTTTTGAATATTCCAGCCAAACAAACACTGGCCCTACTGAAAATTTATCTTGATTCATTATCGGCCTTGGTTAAATTTATCAGTTATTGTCTTGGTTCTCTATTCCTTCTGTCTAAACTAAGCTTAATTGTAAACTGTTAATATTCTTTAAATCAACTTTAGTTCATATTAAAAGTTGTCATCATGAGAGAAAAGCCTCCATAGGTATATGCGTGTATCTGTGTATCCTTGTATATTTGTCCTGCATACAATATCTCTACAGATGCAAGAGGCAGGCTGATTTTTTTAAAGTTAACTGAAATAATAAGTCGCCAGAATGCTAATTTGTAGTAAATAAGTACGGCTCCAACACACACAACTTTGACATACCCAAGTGCCATAGTCTGGCAGAGAAAAGATAAGGCACTGCAAAAATATGTTGTTTCTTTCTTGTTCTGATTCCTCCGGTGCCCTGATTTTGAACAGCTGGCACCTGGTGTATTATGCTTTTCATCTTCATCCAAGCAGCAAGAGATATAAAAACAGTACAGAATGCTAGAAACTACCAGTGGGAGCAGAAGCAGTGGCAAAAATAGAAAAATCCATTCAAAGCTTGTGGGTCACCAGTCTCAGAATTCCCAAATTGAAGTCAGCTGAGGGGAGGGATTCAGGCAAAGACCGATGGCCTTCTCCCCACAGTGCATGGATCAGGCAGGGCCACCTCTATCAGTTCCAGCTTTGCAGTCTTCCTGGTGAACTCTCATTTGTCATTTCTGCTGCTTGTTTATTTTGTAATCTCACCCATGGGATCTGAGCAGGGGACTGGCTGTGCTGCCTTATCAGGCCATCACTTTTAGACACCTGAACCCAGGACAAGAGCTCTCGAAATGCATCATGTGCCAGTCCATTAAAGGGCTTCCTGGGACTTCCTGTTCCTCTCCAAATCCAGAGGAAAAAGCTTCCACTTTTCTATGGTCTTTCGGCCACCAACTGGCATACTGGGTCCTGCTCATTTGACTCTGCTCTCTGCTCTACTCTTGCATGTCAGAGACTGCTCAAGATCCACTTTGTCATCTCTCTTAGAGGAAATCCCTATACCGTTATGGAGAAACAGACGCAAGTACAATGTACAGACACAAACCAACACAATGTACCCTGTTATGTTATCTCAGTGCCCCTCAAAACAAGGAAACTTCAGAGGCATGAGAGGGAAGGGGCAGAGTCACTCTCTATAAGCAGAACTCAGCTCATTGCCACCCCACCTGTTATCCCTTCTCTTGACCCTGGTCAGCAGCTTCTCCCAATTCCTAGGGCTTTTATTTGGAATTTCTGTCTCTCCTTGGCATCCTCACCCCACAATTCCTCCCATCCCCTCACCCCCAAAAATTACCTCTCAGCATAATGGCAAGCAGGCAAATTCACAGTGGCTTTCCACCTCCCATCTCATGCTAGCCCACCCATGTTCCTTTCCATCTCAAAGGAAGGGGAATGGAGAAGAAATTTCACATACATGGAACATCTACTCTGTGCCAGGCATCTATCATCATGACTCAGAGTCCTGTTACTATGTCCCCAAAGGTGCTCCAGAGTAGTCTGTGCTCGCTAAATGTAATTATCTTCATTAGTCTTGTTCCAAGGCAGCCAGCAGATACATAGTGTCAACATCATAGCATCCTGTTCTTTCCCATTTCATCTTCCTGTCCCTGTTTTCATGACTCACAGCACCTGTGATGTCCACACCACCAGCTTCCAGCACCTGCCGCCAGGGTTTGTACCCTGTGGCTCCTTCACAAAGCCCAAGAACTGGCCCAGGAAAGCAGCATTTTCACTAGAGAGCTGGTGAATGAGAGACAGAGAAAACTACTTCTGCCATATGCAAATCATTTACACATTCCCATTTTACAGAAAGTAAATTATTGAAGTCTCATGTCCAGGGAGAAGCTCATCTGTCTGACTCTAAAGTTCTTGTAAGGCCAAAATCACTTTATCTGTGGAATTCTTTCACAAAGCCCTCTAGAAAACCCCTCCTCCCCTGCACTGGGCAGGTGGAAATATGATAGAATCAGACACCCACTTGGAGTTAGATATCAGCCCCCAAAGTATTGCTTTTGGGCAGGGCACATAACTGTATAAATTATATATATATATATGGCAAGGAGTAGTGTACTTATTATTTATACTCACATTTTATGAGAAAAATATTTCAGATACAGTGTGTTATTGGGTCATTTGTGTGCAGGACAATAATAAACTGTCTGTATATAAAATATTTCCAACATACTAACATAACAGAAAAAGTGTCTCTTTGATACATTTCCCATATTAAGCAAATATTTTATATACTTTTAATTATTTTCTCTACATTGTATTACTTTTTAGATTTGGTATTGCATTTAAAGCTTTTACCATATTATGTCACTATTACTCTACCCATATTTCCAGATTATTATAAAGTTTCCATAAACATTAAGCAGCCAACTCAGTATTCTATTGAATAGATAAATGAATATGGTTTTAATAGTTTCTCTACTGTTTTCCTTTTTCATCTTATAAACCTCTCTTAAACTGTTTCTTCATCAAGTTTTTCTTTCATATTGAGATGTATTACCTTCAGATGCATTCCCAGAAAGTTAATTATTGAATAAAAAAAGATATTTTTACTAAATTGCTCATTAAAATGTTGTGCCAATTATACTCCCATGATTGCATGAAAAACCTATTTCACAGAACTCCTATCTGTATTGAATATTATAGTTTAAAAATTTTTGCCACTTGACAAATGATAAAAATAGTCCTTCATTGTTTATTTTTATTTATTTAACACATTAATTTAAGTATCTTCTCAGATGTTTGCTTATCAGTAGTATTTTTCACTTTACATATTCATTATCCCCCACCTTATCCATGGGGAGTACCTTCCAAGACCGTTGGTGGATGCCTGAAACCATGGATAACACTGAGTCCTATATATACCTTTTTTCCTATATGTACATACCTTTTCACTTAAAGGAAGCACTTTACAGCTTCTCTTTGGCATATTTGAATTGCCAGCATCACTACTCTTTAGCTTTGGGGCCATTTTTTTTAATAAAATAAGGGTTACTTCAACACAAGCATTGCAATATCTCATATTCAATCTGATAACCTAGAAGGCTGCTGAGTGAACTAAAGGGCAGGAAGTGTACACACTGTGGGGATGCAGGATGGAGGAATCATTCATGTCCCAAGGAATACTAAGAGAGGTGAGATTTCATCATGCTACTTGGAACAGCATGTAATTAAAAGCTTAATGAATTGTTTATTTCTGGAATTTTCCATTTAATATTTTGGGACTTGGGTTTACTGTGGATAACTGAAACTATGGAAGGTAAAACCGTGGGAAAAGGGTGGCTACTGTAATCAGGGCCTCCATCCCTATCCCAGGTCTGTACTGAGACATTTTTAAAAAATTAAGGACCCCCTTCTTTTAATGACTCAATAGTTTTGCACATATGTTGCCTCATTGATATGGTCACAGCCCACCCAGGCTAGAGTAACCCCACTCTTCTCTGTGCTCCTACATACGCTATGTAAATCTCTATTGTGTTTGTAACTGAAAATTGGGGCCTGTTACCCACAGCAGGATAGCAATTCCTTTCCCCTGGTATTCTGACATGGGGACCTGCTGGACAGGACTGGGCAGAAGTCGTGGATTAAAATTGGATGAGACCCTCTTTGAGAGTAAACACCTCCGCTGAGCTCCAGGGTATTTAAACTTATGGAAGGAGTTTGAGGGTATAGAATATACAGCTTCCAGGGGATCACTGGGGACAGTGGTAAGCTGGTCACTACTACTTCTGACACTTGATTCCCAAACACTATAGCCAACTCTCTGACCCTACTCACTTCATCACTTCATCTACCATGGTACTTCTTTCTCCAAGCATCCAAAGAGACTCAAGCCTAGTAATTTTTCCCATGATCCTGAGAGAGTTAAATCTTATACTATAGACACCTATATATCAGCATATTTTCTCTTCCTTTTTCCATGTGCTGTCCCCACCATGACATGGCACCCTCAGAATCTACCCCCATATGTCATCTCCTAGTTTCTGTTGAAATGTTGGCAAGATCTTGTAGCTCCTTCACTTAGCAGATGCTGCCCTTCCATAGCTAGGCTATGCTATGATTTGGAGGATAGGTAAGGGCAGATTCTGGGTGTATTTGATGGGCATGTCTGCCAGAGAGCATTAAACAATTTTCAAGCAAGACAAGAGGCTCAGCCTTTAACAGGGATGCATGGGTCATTTCTGCAAGCACAGAAAGCTTAATGGGTGTCTAGGGATTTAAGATTTTCAAGTTCACTGACCTAATTTTCAGGATCCTACTTCTTTGAAATCAGAGTCCTAAGCATGGTATAGCAGATTTATTGAAGTTGAAAATTCAGACTTCTTGGAGGCCCACAACCCTGATAATAACAAAATGTTGTCTGAATCTTCATCTCAGCTTCTTCTACCCTCCAGCTAAAGAAGAGGGTAATCTGTTTACATTTTTCCAAAAAGGCTTAGTAAACTCAGGCTGCTATAACAAAATACCATGGACTAGGTGGTTTAAAAAACAAACATTTATTTCTCACAGTGCTGGAGGCTGGAAGTCAAAAGACCAAGGTGCTGGAAGATTCAGTTTCTGGTGAGAACCCTCTTCCTGGCTTATAGATGGTCACCTTCTCCCTATGTCCTCACATGGCAGAAAGAGAGCTCTGGTGTCTCTTTCTTTTCTCATAAAGGCATTAATCCCATCATTATTCCACTTTCATGGTCTCATCTAAGCAGTGGGTAGGGAGGTGGCAGGGGGAGCAGGGTGTATGGGACCACAAACATTCAGTCTTTAACAGAGGCCCTCTGACTTCCACATTTGCCTTAAATTAATCACTCATAACCTTTTATTGTCTTCCTCTAATTCAGGGTTTCTCAATTTTGACACTATTGACATTAGAGGCCTGATTATTCTTTGTTTTGAGATACTGTTCTATGAGCTATAGTGTGTTTAGCAGCATACCTGGACTCCACCTACCAAATGTCAGTCAGTAGCAACTTTTGCCCCTCAGCTGTGATGACCAGAAAGTCTCCTTATATTGCCAAATACCCTCTTGGGAGCAAAATATACCCTTTATGGGAACCATTGCTCTAATACATCAATATACCTCAACAAGAAACACTGGGTTCCATAGTCCTTAGACTTACTAGTCCACAGAACCTCTAAAAACATAGAATAATGCATCTGCCTGTGAATTACCATCTACAACAACCCCAGGCTAGATTACCTGCTGTGGAGGTTTTCACAGGTGCAGCCCTACTTCATGCCAGTTGCTTTCTGTCCTCTGTGTACTATAAGTGAGCTTCTCACTGCTGTCTCACTGCCATCTCACTGCTGTCCCAATGATTTCTTGGGCTGCCTTTGGCTCTAACTCTTATAGGTCAAGCCATAGGAAGCTTACTCTCAGACACATATTTGTGTTTAGAAAGTATACTGGGGAGACTAGTTGGAAATGGCACTCACTAGGGAGTCAGGAAGCAGGAGTGTGCAGAAGTTGAACTGAAATGCAGCTGCAACCAACAATTCACTGATCTTACAGGAAGTTTTGGAACTGGAATGGTCCTTAGTAATTATTGGAGAATAAGACAAGGGGCTGAGTTTTCATATGCTTGCATTGACCAGTCCTGTACAGGGATGCAGTGGGCTGAATGCGCATGTTCCCCAAATTCATATGTTGAGATCCTAACCTTCAGTGTGATGGTATTGGGAGCTGGGGCTTTGGTCCTAAGGGTGGAGACCTCCATCCTTCTGTTTATGCCACAAGAGGACAGAACAAGAAGGCAGCAATCTGAAACCAAGAAGAGGGTCCTTACCAAAACCCTTCCATGCTGGCACCCTGATCTCAGACTTTCAGTCTCCAGAAGAATGAGAAATAAAAGTTTGTTGTTTAAACATCCTATCATATTTTCGTTATAGCAGCCAGAATGCAAGAAGACAAAAGGGGCTACATTAGGAAAAGGCTAAAATCTGGGTAAAGCAGCTCCCTCTAGCTGAAGGACTCCCAGCAAACAGGGAAATGAGTCCCTTATCCTGCAGAGGTGATCTGACCATCCATCACCTGTACATTTAATTATATCAGCTCTGTCAAAATTAAACGATTCAGGTGACTCGTCAGCTCTCTTTCTCAAAGCTTCTGACTGTGGCAGGCAGGGTGTGCTTCCTCAACTCAGGCTCTCAGCCTCCAGAGCAATATCTGGCTCCCGTCCAACTCAATTTATGCTTGTTTCATGAAAAAGTGAATAAAGCTATTAACAGCATGTTTTCTTTTTCAAGCAAAATAAAACAACTCCGTACATATTTACAAAGGCTAATTATGAAAGATGAAAAACATATTTTCTCCTTTTGTAAAGTCTCTCCTGAGCTGGTGGCCTGTTTGGCACCATTCCTTTCTAGACAGTGCTCTCTCTGTGCTTGGACTAATCCACTGCGGGGAACCGGGCCATGCGCGAAGGTCTCCTTCGCGCTGCCCCGTGCATTTCAGCTGTGTCTTGGGACAGATTCCTTTGGCGCCATATGCCAAATGCAATTGTGAATTGGACTTAAAGGTACAGAAAGAACACATTATCTAATCAATTAACATTTAAAGGCTCTCTGAAGGAGAAATCACTGGGAAGACAATGCGGCACAAGAATATGTAAACAATTAAACCTTAGATTTGGGGAATTTAAAATATTTTAATGGGCACCCAAACTCATGTCTGGGGCATATCTGTTTGCTGGAGCCTTAGACTTTTGGGACATTAGTAGCAGGTGCTGGATGTCAGCCCATTTTCCAGTTCAGGTTGGAAGCCTTGAAATACTCAAAGTCAGTCCTGAAGAACGAATTTTTATTACTCATTAAATAAACCGTTGGCCTGTTTTCTCTTACCAAAAAATCCTTCCTGTAAGAAAATGGAAACATGATGATAATGAGCACTCTGTGCTCTGCAATGATACCAGGAGAAAGGCAGTAAGAGCCATTATCAAAGCACACAGAGTCTCACTCTCGTAAGGTTTCCTGTGGAGTTTCACCCTTCTGAATTTGTTCTCACCAAAACAACAGCATTGGTAGGTAATGAAAAGATACATAATAAGGAACATAATGTGAGTGACTGAAAAGTTTCCAATTTCATAAAAAAGTATGTTTGTTTTTTATTTAGAAGCCAGCTAGCTGTCCACTCTTTGAATCTAGTTGCATTATGGCCACAGTTTTTTGGTTCACACTGTGAGCAGTAGAAGAAACAGTGATTCCGGTCTTAGCAAATATTCGCCGCTGTTTCTGTCTTGCTGTCATGTAATCTCCAGCCTTTAACTTAAACTTTTTTGCTACTTTCCCACTTTCTAGGCATGTGGAAATCTAACCTCTTTCTGTACCACCTGTGGAAATACCTGTAGAAAATGACATTGGAGGGATCATGAAAATCTCTAATAACATTTTATTCTTGTTGCATGTGCCAACTAAATGTCATATGGTCTGATGGTAGATGCACCTGGCAGAAAATGCAGAAGCTGTGGGAAAGTGTCCTGTCGGAATCATCTAACTGCACATTCACCAGCAGTGTAAAGTGGAAAATTAGGCCCATTATCCTGTTGATGCAAAAAAAAAAACAAAAACAATCTCTTTTTATTTCAGAGTATGTCACCTCAGTTCCTTACCAGGTTTTGTTTGGGGTAACTTCTGAAAGAGTCTTATTTTTCATTCTTCTTCCTCCCAACATTGAGAGTAGCAATATTTAATAGTCCACCTTGAGAAAAAAATTCATTAACATTTTGAAATTGCACACAAATGCTGCAGGTGAGATGGTCACAGACTTCTTTAATAGTACATAAAACAGATAAAAACCATTTCACCCTCCTTTAAAATCAAGAAAGGTCAGAAGGGTTATTGCTATTATTAGTTCACTTACAGACTCTCTACACTGACACCAACAAGCAATATAATTAGAGCAAAATGAGTAATATATTTTAGCTGAAGGAGGTTTCCAGAAAATAAGAATCCCTATCACCTGCTAAGTCTTTATTCACCCCGTTGACCAGGAGAAGGGGAAAGATCCTGGAGGCTCCTGCTGGTTTCAACAGAATAAAAGAGTTGTGTTGTTCTCCTTGGTTAAAAATGCCGAGTGAGATAACAATAAGTCTTTGATACTGGACAGTGATATTGATCTGGGTGCATCTGTCTCTCTCAGCAGCTGAAAATGACACCACATGTGACTTCCTGTCACTAAAGCCCAACAGGCTTTGCTGGGGCTGGGCTCAGCAAGTCCAGCTCTGCCCCCATCAGCACCTTGGCAGCCAGGCCTCTTCTTGCTTTTCATCGGATATGCCTGGAGCTCGGTTGCACAGTGCTGTAAACAACTTGTGTACCTCCTTCCAAGGGTAGTTTGCTTTCATTTCCATTGGCTGCTGTAGCATAAACAGAACATTTGAAAAAAGTAGAAATTTTACAAAATAAGCAATCAGAAGGAAAACAGCCTTCAAGGAGAACAGTCTTTGTAAAGTTTTGCTTCTCAGGGTAGATGATATGACTTATACTTGTTGTTTTCATTTCATTTACAGTCAACAGTATTATAGTTGACAGAATATAGCTTAGAGAAAAATAAAAAACTCTTGATCCTATTCATACATGTTCACTGGAAGGAGAAATTAATAAGTGTGAAATGTACCCTGAATTATGCAGACTAACATCTAATACTGGGCAGGTAAATCCTGGCATTAATTTTTTATTTGATTGTACCTGTGTGACATATCTTTAGCAACACAATAGTCCTTGAGGAAATTCATACAATTAATAATTGTTCCTTTCACCCAGAGATTCCAAAATATGTTGCAAATGTTGAATGAATGTCTTAGATTAGATTAGAAAGTCAAACGCTTAGCTTTGAGAATATAATTAAGAGACATAAATTTGACTTATGTTTTATTTTCTCTATATTTTAAAATGCAGTGATATGTGTGTTTGTTTCTAGATGAATCATTTACACTGTGGATTTATACTGTGGTAGTAATGTCAAGGTAAGAGAGCAAGGAGAAGAAGAATAGAAACAAGAGTAACACACACCTTGGAAGTCTAAATTATGGAAGTGTAGAGCTAAAAGGACCCTCAGAGATCATCATCTTCATGAAATGTTTGCGTTTTGTAGCCAAGGGACGTCAGGCACTGTTGTGGGTTTAATTGTGTCCTCAAAATAACATGTTTAAATCCTAACCCCTATGTATGTAACCTTATTCAGAAGTGGGGCCTTTGTAGATATAACATTGTTAACATGAGGTAATAGGGTAGGTCTTAATCCAATGATCAGTGTACTTATAAGAAAAGTAAAAAATAAGTAGACAGACACACAAACCTAATGGTGGAGGCAAAGATTGAAGTGATGCATCTATGAACCAAGGAATGGAGGAGACTGCTGGCAACACTGGAGGCTAAGAGAAAGGCCTGGAACAGGTTTTCCTTTAGATCCTTTAGAGGGAGTGTGGTCCTCCTGACACCTGGATTTCAGACTTCTGGCCTTCCAAACAGCAAAAGACACCATTTCTCTCTTTTTAAGTGACCTAGTTTGTAGTAATCTGCTACAGAAGCTCTAGGATACCCATAGGGCTCCAGGGAATCAGGCAGTGGCAGAACCCAGTCTGCGTCCTATAGAACTCCATTCCTGTGGGCATCAGTGTATCTCTATGCTCAAACAGTTTTGCATAAACATAAATTATTCCATCAGGGTTCCCAGGAAAAATTATTTCTACCTTAGTGTGAGTTACCATAAAAGCAGAACCTGAATCAAAGGTTTGAATAAAAGTTAATGTGAGAGGCAAACCAGAGTAAGGTATTGAGATAAGAAAAATAAGAAAAGTCACTAGCTCAGGTGAGTGTTGGCAACAAGGCCCAATTATCTGAGACCCTCTGAGAGACGATGTGGAGAGTACCCTAGAATTGCCTGCCTCCCTTCTAGTCTGCCTTCTGTGGGCATGTATATTCCTTTGGATAGAGAATGTCCTCAAACAAGAAGACAAGGAAAGACATGAGGGGATATGGGAGAGGACACAGCATTTCTATAGCTTTCTTTCCCATCATTGAATTTACATGTTAACAACAAACAACTAAAATGGTAATTCTTAGTAACTTAGAGGGTGGGTGTAAAGAGTAATAACCAGGGGAATTTTCTTTTATAATTGCAGAGGATTTTCTAAGAAGAGAACATTAACTGAAGAAAGCTGGGAATATTCAGAAGTAACAGTGTCAGTATTGGCAAAATTGTATATTAGGACAAAATACAAGTACTTTAATTCTTTTAGTACAGTTGATCTTCATTATTCACAGATTCTGGATTTACAAATTCACTTACTCACTAAAATTTATTTGTAATCCCCAAATCAATACTCGTGGTGCTTTCTTGGTCATTCACAGACATGCACAGAGTGGTGAAAAATTTGAGTTGCTCAATGTGCGTGTTCCCAGCTAAGGTCCAACAAGGTGACACTCTGCCTTCCTGTTTCAGTTCTCACATTATAAACAAGGGTTCTTTTTGTAGTATTTAGTGCCATGTTTTTCATGTGTTTGTGATTTTTTTTGTTGGTGATTTTGCTGTTTAAAATGGCTCCCAAGTGCAGTGTCACAGTGCCGGCTAGTGTTGCCAAACACAAGGAGAATGTAGTGTGCTTTATGGAGAAAATACGGGTTAGATAAGCTTCAGCAAGGAATGGGCAACAGTGCTGTTGGCCATGAGTTCAATGTTAGTGAATCAACAATCAATGTTAAGTAAGGTGTTTTAAAACAGAAGCACATATTTTTTTAAAAAAGATATGAATTGATTGATTAGTAAAAATATAACCGCAAACTCACAGAAACACAACCTTGTTTTTCTCCTGGAAGTGAAGGTCCAGTATCTGATAATCCTGTATTCATGGTGACTTTTCAGGACATGACTACTTCTAATAATGAGATTCAACTATACTACAAAAACTTTTCAGCAGAAAATTTTTATCAAACTTTCTTTGTCCAAAATACAACCATAGTTAGCTATTCAGTAAAGACAATATTATCCAAAATATTATGAATTCATTTTTATTGGACTCAAGATACAGCAAAGGAGAATAATTTATTTTCCCATTTTGCTTAACCACTCATTTAACATTGGTGAGATTATGGGGATTGAAAATAAACACGTGTATACATACATGAATAATATTATAGCCTTTGTTTTAAACAAAAGAAAAATAGGTTAAACTCAAATCATATGTTTATTTGTTCCAATTAAGATGACTGGAAAAACAATACATGAATCAGTTGTTCAGATCATTGTTTACAGAGATTATTACATAAGAAATCTAAATTAGTAAACTGAGGTAGAGCCATTCAAAGAAAGAGTCACTGTAGAAAGTTAATGACAGGGAGAGGATTATGGACATTTAAGGCCAAGGCTGTGTTTAATTACAGATTTCAACTCTCTTAGATATTTTAGCTTATACCCCCAATTCCCCTCAAGCAAAGTATTAGTGTTTACTGTTCCTAATTGCTGGTCTTAGCAATTCTTCAGGGAATGAGGGAAAATGTGTGAATGCCCAGCAAATTGGAGGGTCATGTGTGTTCCACAGTCCTGGTTATGTTTATCCAATGATGACTCCAGCCACATGCTTTTCAGATTTCATCTTGATAGAGAAATTAAGAGCAGAGACTTTCTCCATCATTTCAGTTTCCCAACTTGAGAAAAACAGAACATTATTGTTCCTAAGAGTGAGTTTTCTTTTTGACTTACCAAGGAGAATGTTTGTATTGTTTTAGAAGGTCTGAAAAAATGCATAAGAATTTTGAGATTTTTGATATTCAGGCTCTGGCAGTCAGCTTTGTTTTTATTGTTGTTTTTAAAATATTCATACAAACTTCCTCTTCAGAAGGCACTGTACGTTTGTGTGGGATTCCAGATTGCTTGGGTGGCTGTGGTAAGAAATACATGTGGGTTTTAAAGTATGCTGATGCCACAAGAAGAATGCAGTCTTTGTTAAATGTTTCCCTCTGTAAATTGAAACCTATTCCCTGTCCCTTGGAAAAGGAGCTTGGCGCTAGTGACATAATATCCTTTCTTCTGTGCCCAAATGCTCATAACACCTGACTCCACTCCTCCATCCCTGAAGCCCCCCTGCCCTTTGAACCAAATCCAATCCAAACTTTTATTTTTGAGAGACAAGATAATGCTGAGACAAAAGGGCTTCCCTTTGGCCTCCCTCCCTCTTCCAGTCCTCCCTCCCTTCTTTCCTTTCTTTTTTCTTTTCTTTTCTTTCCTTTCTCTTTCCTTCTTCCTTCCTTCCTTATTTTCATCCTTCCTTCCCTTTCTCCTTTCCTTTTTATTTTCTTCCTTCCTTCTCTCCCTTCCCCTTCCTTCTCCCTCTCTCTTTGTCTCTCTCTCATTATGAGAGTTATCTTGAAAATAATGATGCGCTGATACAAATGAGAGATCAGCTTAGGGTAAATGTTGGGAGACTAGAAACCCAATGTGGGTGAAGCAAACAGACAACCTGTGAGTCCTGAACACAATCTCAGGGGCAATGGACCTTTTACAAATGCTATTGATGAAAGAGTTTTGTGATCTGTGAAAAACAGAGAGAGGAAGGAAAGAGTTCAGAAAACAAGTGACTTAATAACCACAATGAAAAAGATGATTCACTTAGGCAAGCTATAGATTGCTGAGAGCAGATTCCTAGAAAGAATCTAGAACAGTTTATTAAAATAACAACCTGAGAATACTTAAAGAGGAAATAATGATAACTAAGACCTAGTAAGGATCAAGAAGAAAGAGCCATAAAAACATCATGTCTTCCCTGGGCAGAATTACTAGACTCAGATTTCCGAGAAATGTTTTAATGGACTTCAGTCAGTTATAACAGGGTCTCTTGTAATATCCTTACAGACTAGGTAAAATTTTAAAAGAAAATATCTTACAAGCATCTTATCTAAAACATATCTATTTGTAAGCATGTGCTTGGCACTCTGCTTAGTACAAGGGGTAAAAAATAAATAAAGGAAAAAGGAAAGATGTGGCTCCCACATCATGATGACTGCAGCTTGGGCTAAGAAAAAAGAATGACACTGATTAATGAATTAGTATCAGTATGGAGGGAAGTGTGCAATGTTCATTTTGTGCTCTATTTGACATTATTTATCAATGATTTGATGCAAAGATGGAAAACATTTCATTGAATCTCCAAGTCCAAATAGTACAAGGAACAGCCAATAAAATGAATGGCAGAGTCAAAATCCAAAAAAAAGCTCTAAACACATTGCAGCATTGGACCTTTTGCAAAAAGCTTCCATTTACCAAGAATGAGAGTGGAGTCCAAGTACAAACTAAGAAGGCCTGAACTGGTGTTTGGCGCCTATCAGAGAGAGAGAATGTGGCTTGGCAACAAAATGCCCTATGGGCTTACAGCACCAAGTGCAACCTCTTAACTGCTCTGTCTCTCACTTGGACAGTCACTGAGGGTGAAGAGGCTCAGGCCATGGTGCAGTGATATGTACAGGACACCACATTCTGAAGAAGACATTGGAAATTGGAGGAGATGGAAGGGGGAAATGACTAATACAGTGAAGGGAAACAAAACTATGACAAGTGAGAAATGAAACTCAGAAGAGTTATCCTAATAATAAGATATGAAGTTAGACTACATGCTTCTATACAGCTCTGAGACCAGTGGGTGGAAATTTGGGCAGAGACATTCAGCTGGAGATAAACAACACAAAAACAAGCAAGCACAACTACAAGAACCTCAGGGCATGCTCAGGTCTCTAACTATGGAAATGTCTGTTCTCAGAGTTGGTGAGTTCATGACTCAGGGATTAAGATAAACCATTTGAATAATTAGCAAGGAAAGGTAGAGAGAATAGTGATCATGCTTAGAATATTACTTCCTTGGAGCTGATATTTGCACAGAGTAAAGCTAAGAGTTTTTAGTTCACTTCTTACCAAGATTGATGCCTGACTTGTGTTTTCTCCGAAGCACACTGCATACTCCTGGTTAATTTCTACCCATCTATCTTTTTAAATGAGTCATGTGATTATTTATTTGCAATATTTTTGTGGTACTATCACCATGTATGTTCTCAAAGGCAGAATGAAAAGTCATTTCTTGTCCATCTCCTTACAAAATCAACTTTTTCAAAAGATTCTGTTGTGGACTTACAATAAATTTTAAACCTCCTGTGTGGAACAGGTCATCCAACTAAATAACAGTTTTCAGCTCCTAGGAGTGTCTCATGATGGAAATATAGGAGGATTAGATGATCTTCCTGATGCAAGCAACTAGAGATCTCAAATTTAGTCTAAGTTACTCACAACCCTGGACATGTTCTTTATAACCATTTTTCTGGGTGAGTTATTTATGGCATCACTTTTGCAAATTGGTGGAATTTCTATGGTCCCATAAAACCATGTAGGTTATTAAGGTAGCCCAACTCCCATGAACAATCTTTGGACCCAATAGATGTTGTTTATGTGTAGATTGGCACACAGCCCATTGGTGAAGGCTCAGGGTGGTCTGACCCTACACTCCCTGCCCATTAATCAATTCCTCCCCCTGCCCATTAACCAATTCCTTCTTGCCCTTTAACCAAGCTCTCACCGACATTCTGAACTTATTTATGTGGCTTATTGTCTTCTTAGCTTATGTTGTTGGGGCCATATCCCCCCACCTCAATTTATTTTTACTTTAATTGGAGCCATAATAAAGTTACGACGATTTTATAAAGATGAAAATGTTAGTAATTTCTTCTTTTTCTAGGTAAATACAGATGTTTACAAAAAATCTTAATGACACTGAAAATGCCTGTAATATTATTAAGCATAATACAAAGGGAAATAAGTACAATGTGAAAGAAAAATTATGTAATGTTACAGGGGAAATCAAGTGAAAAACTAAGCTGTTGCAGTTTAAGTATATAGCATACTACCAGATACAAAGTATTTAATAAATGTCTAGTCTTACTATTGCACCATTTTCTAGACATAAACATTGTTCAGTCTTTGAAGTTGCTATTGCTGCTAATATTTACTCTGGCCAGAGGAATTTGCACCTGCATTGCCTGCAGTGAGAGCCTGTAGATGTCTTATCCACATTGCATTATATATTTTTCCCTCACCCAGCAAGATAGGAAAGACAGGGCCAGGAGGCTGGAAATAAAAAAATACCATCTATGTAAGTATGAGTTTTTCACTCCTCAACGGAGATGATGAATTTGTAAATAACATCACTATTTGTTACTGTTTAAAGAAATGCTTCTATGGCATTACTCTTAAAGTATTTCAACAAACTAATCAATAGTGACACAAAGCTGAACAAGTAGTTGTTTGGGGAGGGGATTGAATGGGGCAGGGTAGGAGGAGATTCCAAAGGAGCATGAGAAAACTTTGGGGGTGATGGATGGATGTATGAATCACTTTAATTGTGGTAGTAGGTTATGGGTTGTGCTCCTATGCCAAATCTTAGCAAGTTGTACACTTTAAATATGTGCATTTTTATTATTAATTATACTTCAATAAAGCTGTTAAAATTAAATCCTTTTTTTCTCATAAAGCAGTTGGGTTTTGCTATGCATTTTTTTAATACTTCACTAAACATGCAAAATATTTGATCAAATCTAAAATTTTGCCAACATTGCTCCCATCACTTAATTATCAGATCAGAAAAAATATCCCAATACTTATAACCTATCATTTTTATAAATCACTCAACCACATTCTTCTTCATTGTCATTACATATACTTAACTCATGTTTTAGTAATATATTCTTAATCTTACTTGACTATCTCAGGTCCTTTTATAAACATGAAGGAGAATAAAATGATCAAAATAAATTTTCTTTATGACCTATTTAATTTCCTGCCTTTAGGTTTCCCAAGTTGAGTCTTATTCAGTATTGCTGCTTCTATACTAAGTTTACTCATTCTTAAATTAAGCACTGCAGTCCTTACTTCCAAGGAAGAGAGAAAGAGAGAGAAGATGATGTCCTCAGTAATTTACTAAGTCAAGGCTTTACATGTGGCTCCCAGATTGGCTCTCTCTACATGGAAGGTGTTCATGAGATTTCAAAGAACAGGTGAGTCAGAGAGATACTGTCTGCATACTGACCAAATGATGTTATAGGCATTCATCTGTTCTGATATAAGTGGACCTGAAAAAATTGTTTTCTTGAATAGTGAGTGAAGGCAGAGCATTATTAGACACTGAACACCCCCAGTTTCGGCTCACAGACATCCTTGGACTCCTGCCCAGTGGTTAGTTCTTTCTCTGCAGGGACCTCCTGACTAACCTCTGTCATTCACCATCCAAACTGTTATTAAAAAGGAAGACTTGTCTCACAGTATTCATATACCTTAGTCATTGGAGACAGTCAAAAGGTCAACATTATTTGTGATTTTTCTCACTTTCCATGGAGAATTTGAATAAAACCAAAACAGATTAAAGGAAAATACTCAATTGATGAAGAGCTTCACTCACTCAGCTTGTCTATTTGGGGAGATGTATGATTAATCAACTGATTTTCAGCCTTTAATTTGCATTTCAACAAGGTAAAGCTAATCAAAGTAAAATATCTTCTACTATGAAGAAATACTACATACACAAAATGTTCCAAGTCTTCCACCCAGCACTTAACTTCTGGAAAACTATCTAAGCTCCAAAATCAGACACACATATAAAGAGTTATATCAAAAATATAAATGCTATAACTTCATTGTCATAATAATATTTATAATACAATTACAATGAGAGAAATATTTATATTCCTTACATTAATAAAAATGGGAAACATCTAATCGTTTGAGTTATGTAAACCTGCAATGGTACATTCATAGTATAAAATGCAGACATTAAAAATCATGCTTACTAAGGATTTTTAATGATATTGAAAAAATACACAGTAGAATGTTAAAAAGTCAAAATAGAAAATGCAAAATTCATGTAGAATTGAATAAATAAATCAGTTGATACCAGCAAGTAAATGCCACAGTGCCTAGCATATGGTGTGCAATCAATGGTCACTATTATCTCAACTACATTCTATCTGAAAAAATCCAGAATATGGGGAAAAAGTATTAAAAATAGGATTTCAAGTAATTTTATTCCTCATATACTTATGCATTTTCTAAATTTTCTACAGTGAGTGCATAGTGTATTCATAATTGAAAAGAAATAATTTACAGAAAGGAGGAAAATTGCATGTACACAGTCACCAATTCTTTACAAAATGGTAATGAGTTAATTCTGACATTCACAAAATGAGGTGAAGAACTGTGCACTCATGCAGAAAAAGAACTCATAACCTGGTCTCTAAATTTACCTAAATCTATTTTTTCAGAAGTAGTTGTTACTTGTTTTATTAGACGACTTAATTATTTGATAATAAAATTTTTAGTTATTTAAATTTGCTGATTAATAACTGGGAGCCTAGCAGTTAAGAGAGCTGTGACTTTCCACAATTTATTTATTCAGAATGTCTGGGAAAGCATGTGACAGAGATGACGAGTGTGCATACATTCATATATTTTCTTTACAAACCGTTATTTTGCAGGAAGTTTTTAAAACAAATTGATCTGAGATGGGCAATCAGCAATTATGTGTAAAAGGAGAACATGATGACCTGCTGGAAAAGTCACCATCCCTTCATACCGGCTTAGGAGGCCATCTAGTATATCTTTAAACTCCTCTTAGTCTTTAACTCTCTACCTTGAGGTTTTATAACTTGTGCACCTTTTTGTGGTTATGGAAGAACTTTAGTGGGTTCTCTGACTTCTCTCACTCCTTTACAAAGGTAGTGGTGAAAACACCCTTATTCAAAATGCTAAGTTGGCTCTTGAAGTTAGGAGTAAACTATGAATTCTTTTAAAGAGCATCGTTTTCAGCAGCCCCTGTATGGTGGGCTGCAAGCATTCTTGTTCCCATTTGTACTATAGGCTCACTGACATTGGAGCAGGGTGCTTTCCTGAATGTGGCCCTGTCTTGCCCTGGGCTTCCTAACCACCGTGGAATATTTTGTCCTGAAATGAGAGCACTGCTCAGGAATGATATCTCTAAACACAGAACATTTGATTCTCTTAGTCACTATCAATTCCCAGAATATGGGATGGAGTCAGTTTTCTGTTTCTCTATTCATTTCCTGATGCTTGTAAAAAGCATTAAAGCAATTGATAAACCACCCATAACAATTAACCAGATGTAGTGAAATCATTTATTACTCAAAACTTGTAACTCAAACCTACATTATTGCAAAGGAGAAAAAGCCACTAACTTCCTACAGTTATTGCTACATGATTGCAAAAGAGCAAGTGTGTTAAGTTGTATTATTTTCTTTCAGAAACTATATTTGCCAGAGAACATAAATTGCATCATTCTGGTTGTTCATACTGATAGCTCCATAAGATGGGCTGTTTTCATAGGCAAATGAATATCAAAACAAGACCTACTCTTCCAAATTATGCTGCCTTAGCTGCAAATATCAACAAAGTCAGCAAATGAACAAGTCTCAAGGGAGTCTTCTAGCAAGTTCTGCTAGCATCATTGGATTCTTTTGGGAAGAATTATACAACCATTGTTTATTCATCCATTCATTAACTAAATCAATAAATATGTATTGAAAACCTACTGTGAGCAGGCACTCTGCTGGTGGGAGAGAAGACATGAAGATGTATAAGAGAGAGTCTGTAATGTAGTAGAGGGGGTAAATTATATTTGCAGATTTAAAAAAATACAGAAGTTATTCCCATCTAAGGGGAAACCAGATGAAGCCAGAAACCCCACCCTCTCCCTGACTCTCCATATTCTACTCAACATCTGCAGTAGTTCTGGACATTTCTTCCTCCTCTATGGAGCAAATAACGCCATGCTAACCTCCTAGATGGTTTTCCAATGCCTACTCTTGTACACCCTGGCTGGTTTGGCTCAGTGGATTGAGCGTCGCCTGCGAGCTAAGTGTCACTGGTTCGATCTTCCAGTCAGGGCACATCAGAGAAGGAAAACTCTGATTCCAAAAAACCTCCACTGCCTTGCGGCATACCTCTTCAGGGGAAAGGCTAAGGGAGTAAACCCCGACAGAAAATCCGGAGCCGGAGTCCCTAAGGCGGTTTGACGTTGTAGTCAACACCGGCAACTCCTGCGGCGCACCTGAAGCCAAGCTGTATTGACTCCGTCTTTCCCTTGGATCCTTCAGCTGCGAAGAGAGGGGGGGTCTGCTGCATGGGCAACAGCAGATCCTCCATATCACCCTGCCCAGGCTCTGTAGCTTCAGCTTCACTGGAGAGGACACTCCAGCGTCATCGCAAGATGTCGATTCAACACAGGAGGAGACAGATACCGTGTCACTCCCGAGTCGGACTGCACAGCCATTCTCGGCAGTGCAGATAGACTCTTAAGAAGCTACACCATCGTCTCTTGAGACGGACGGCTGCCGACGACTCTTGTTCATCTCAAGTAGGTTTTCTCTATAGCAACAAGCATGATATTTTAAAAGCCCATATCTGATTACTGAAATATTTGCAGGAAACTCAGATAGCTTCCCATTTTTTTTAGAATAAAGACCAAAATTTTCATCATGGTCTATAACAGTGGTTCTCAACCTGTGAGTCGTGACCCCTTTGGGGGTCGAAAGACCCTTTCACAGGGGTCGCCTAAGACCATCAGAAAACACATAGTGATTAATCACTATGCTTTAATTATGTTCAATCTGTAACAATGAAAATACATTCTGCATATCAGATATTTACATTATGATTATAACAGTAGCAAAATTACAGTTATGAAGTAGCAAAAAAAATAATTTTATGGTTGGGGGTCACCACAACATGAGGAACTGTATTAAAGGGTCGGGGCATTAGGAAGGTTGAGAACCACTGGTCTATGATGTCACAGGTAATCTGGCCTCTGTCTACCTCTCCAGGTTTACACTGAGCCACTCATTTCCTCTTTTTCTCTACTAAAGCCACAATATTTGGATTCTTGCAGGTGTACATTCTCTCCTGTTTAGCGTCTTCATAATGCTATCTTCCACCCACCCACAGATGGAATTCTGTCCTTCCATGGCTGTATTAAACTCTATATCTTCATCTGTTCTCAGCACCAAGTTTATTACCCTGGAAAAACTTCTCTGAGTCACCAGACTGGATTATATTATACCTTCTCAGAACATCCTGCATTTGGGGGATTAACTCTTATTTTAATTTGATACAACTGTGTTTCAGAAAACTTGAAATTCTTATGGCTTAAAACAAGGTTGTATGTATTATCTTATTTAAAAAGTACAGCGCTAAACAGAACCAAACAAAACTCTGAAAGTACCAGGGACTCAGGATCCTTCTAGAATCTCCTTCTAATCAAACTTAACCATATTGTCCATGATGCTTAATCAAGTTTCCAGGAGTCAAAACTACATATATTCCAAGAAGCAGAATTAAGAAATAGAAGGAAAAATAGACGCATACCCCTCACTTTAGGACTGCATCCCATAAATTGTACATGGCCCTTCAATTTGCAAACTATGGGCTAGAATTTACTCACATGCTATCTATACCTACCTGCAAGGAAGTCTGAAAAAATGTAGTTGACAAAGAATGGTCAGTGCCCAGCTGAAAATAAGGGGATAAAGTGAATAAAGTTACCATCTTTAAAGAATACCTTCTCTGCTGTAGTCCTTTTCTAGATGTTTAGCTGCATGAAAATGGACCATCTATATTTGCTCATCACTGTATTCCTGGACCCTACCTGGCTTACTTCCAGTACATTATGGATGACTCATAAATGTTGCTGAATGAGTGAATGGATGAATGAATGAATAATTGAATGAAAATAGTGTGGGCATCCAGAGCAACAACTAATTAAATTCAAATTGGAGGGGAAGAAGGGGGTTGTCAGGGAGGTGTCATCTGGAAGATGTGACTTGAACTGAATGGAAAAAAAATGTCCCATTTCCCTTACAGAAGTAGCATATGAATATTCCAAGTAAGAAAATAATGGGAACAAGGGCCCAGAGAAGTAAGGGTCAAGAAAAGAATGAAGAACAGTAAGAAGGATATGGTGAAGTGGAGAACTGTGGGAAAATATTGGAACTGTAGACTGGGCCAAGATGGCAGAGCATTATTTAGTGAGCAAACATCTAAGCAAAGCACTGCTAGGGACTCTCATGTTGTAAACATAGCACACAGGGCACCTCATCCAACCAGTCTTGGAGTACAAACATAAAGTCATTTTAAGATGTACAAGTCATAGTCAGATCAAAATAGGCTACATTGAACCTCTGCTGCACCACATTTTCCTAAATATTTCACCTGTGAAACTTGCTTCATACTTCATTAAGAAAACAGACAGATAGGAGACTTCCAGACTAGACCGACATGCTCCGTTTCCCTCCACAACTAAGAAGGAATACAACTACTGCAAAACCAGCAATAACCAGAAGTTCTAAAAAATAAATAGATATCCAACATATGAAGTTATAAAGAAGTGGTGCTCATCCAGATAGGTAGAAGGGGTGAAGCCGAGGAGGAGAGGTCAAGCTGAGCTGTCCATGGCAGCAGCAGAGACGGCAGCAGTACAGCGGTAAGCACAAACAGCCGTATTTAAGGGGAGGTGAAAAGCGTCTGGGGAGCACCCCCGGCTGCAGACAAGACCCATCAGCTTGTGATTCCAATTTCAGGGAACACAGACCTCCATTGCCTTGGATTGTGGGGCCCAGTGGGGGTGGGGATGGAGGAGGAGGCTACGGGTCTCTCAGCAGAGAATGAATGGCAGGAATCCACCTTGGATCACCATCCCTGCAGAAAACGCGACAGTGTGGTGAGACGGGTCACCTGGTTGTGATGAGTGCACGGGGATCCGCCCTCTATAGCGTAGGAGGTGTGACAGCCCTGCCCAGGAAGCAAAGGTAAACACAAAAATGTTCAAGATGGCACAGATCATGATAGAGATCCCAGTGATGCAGCTGACCAGACAAAAAATTTCTAATCTAATGAAGCAGCAGATAATAAATTTTTCTGTGACACAGTTCAGAGCTTTGGTTATAAAAGCACTTACAGACCTAACAGTAGATCTTAAACAAGACAGGGAAGGAATGAAGGCTAGTCCTGCTGAAATGAATGAAAACACATATGAAACTAGTGAGGACAAGAAAAGCGGGGATCAAATCAACAAATCGTAACATAAGGAAGGAACAAATAGTCAACCAGTACAGAAACAGGGAACAAGAAGTGAAGAAAATCAGGAGAGGCTCAGAAACTTATTGGACAGCTATAAACGGACCAACATCCAAATCATAGGGTTGCCAGAAGGTGAAGAAGAAGAACTAGAAATTGAAAAATTATGTGAAAAAACAATGACGAAGAACTTCCATAACTTGGGGAAGGAAATAGACTTAGAGGTCCAGGAAGCACAGAGAGTTCCAAATAAACTGGACCCAGGGAGAACCACACCAAGACACTTAATGATCAAAATGTCAAAAATTAAGGATAAAGAGAGAATCTCAAAAGCAGCAAGAGAGAAGAAGGGAATTACATAAAAGAGGTCCCAATAAGACTGTCAGCTGATTTCTCAAAAGAAACTCTCCAGGCAAGAAGGAACTCGCAAGAAATAGTCAAAGTAATGAAAATCAAAAACCTACTCCCACGATTACTCTATCTAACAAAGCTGTCATTCAGAATAGAAGGGCAGAGAAAGTGCTTCCAGGACAAAGTAAAACTGAAAGAGTTAATCAGATCCAAACCACTGTTATATGAAATGTTAAAAGGACTTGTTTAAGAGAAAGAGGATCGAAACTATGAACATTAAAATTAAAACTGTATCACCACAACCAGCAACAAAAGCTTGGGAACTGAAACAAAGGTAAACTAAGTAGGCAACAAGAGTGTGAACACAATTATAGGTATGGAGAAAATTATGGGGGGAGATCCGCAGGGAGGAGGAAGGGGGAAAGGGAGGGAGATGGTACAGGAATTAAGAAGCATAGTAGGAGGGAGTGGAGTAAACAGGAAGATGTTGAGAAGAACTATATGCATAACCAATGGGCATGGACTAAGGGGGCGGTAATTGGAAGGAGGGTGTTCACTAGGTGAAAGGGAACAAAGGGAATAGAATTTGGGACAACTGTAACAGCATAATCAATAAAGCATATTTAAAAAAAATAGAGCCCGATTCAGGAGCTCTGCAGGTTACCCTATTAGATCACGCTCCTGAAGCTCGTAGTCCACCAGTGTGGGTCCCAGGAGAAGATGCACAAGAGGGACCTGCATCGTGAAAGCCTCTATTCAGCCTGAAGAGGAGTCACTGCTGCTGATCTGCAGACCAAGACTTTTTCAGTTTTCCTTGTATTATAAATACCTTCAAGGTCCAAGATGGTGGAGGAGTAAGTGGAAGCTATACTAACCTCCCCCCAGGACCAGTCTGGATTTACAACTTAATTTTGGAGAAATCATCTGGAATAACCAATTGAACACTAGCTGGAAAGAAGTCTTATAACCACGGAGAGACAGAAAAGGCCGCTACATCACAACTTGACCAGTAGGGAGTGCAGAGATGTCGAAGGGCTGACTGGGCTCACACGGGTGCAGCCGAAGGGACTAAGAAACAGCTCAGTGGCCAGGCATTCTCCCTAAGGAGGGCAGGGTCTAAACCCCCAGCTGGGCTTCCCAGCCTACAGCAACAGAGTGGAAAGTAACATAGTATCAGCTGTAAAAAGCAAAGAGCCACAGGGTTTCTTGCTAGCCAGATAGAAACAGCAAGAGAAAAAGAGCTCTTAAGTGGATCACGTACAAAAATATTTTGGCACTCACTTACCCTGGGCTCAAGCAGAGGGAAGGCAGAGAGGACTGGAGACACTTAGGGAGAGTTTGGCACGGTGTTTTTGAGGGAAGTACTGGGAAAGCAGCTGACCGGGTCCCAGTGCTGACTCATCCCCAGCACTACAGTCAGACCATTCCCCTCCAAGTGGCTTCAGCCTCAGGGGAAACCAAAGCCCAGCCTACAGGAATTAAGCTGCAACACCCATGTTCATTAAGCATGATGGCTAATCACGATTGAATAGATTAACAATTAAAGAAGACAGACAAAGACAGTAGATCCCTGGAAGTCTCCAACAGGCTGCCTAGGGCCAGACTGGTACATGATCTGATGCCACCAGAGGCAGATCCAGAAAGTGCAGATCATTCTAAGAAGCACCAACAAACAATAGAAGTCACAAAAATGGGGAGACAGAGAAACAACTGCCCATGAAAAGGAAAGGCAGAATCCCCAGAAAGAGTGATAAATGAAATAGAGGGGAGCAAACTATCAGATATGGAATTGAAAGCATGGATTATGGAAAAGCTCAATGAGCCCAGCGGAGACTACAAAAATCTCCTGGGAAACTACAAGGAACTCCAGAAAAACTACAAGGAACTTACTGAGAATTACACCAGCATGAAAAAGGACATAAAAGCTATCAATAAGAGCCAGGAAGAAATGAAGAATACGATCTGTGAATTGAAGAACACAGTAGAAGGGATTAAAAGCAGGCTAGAGAAGCAGAAGATTGGATCGGTGAGCTAAAGGACCATGTAGACAAAAACTCCCAGACAGTGCAACAAAATGAAAAAAGACTGAACAAGACTGAAAAGGTACTAAGACAGCTGCAGGACAACATGAAACATAATAATATCAGTATGGTAGAAATTCCAGAAGGAGAAGAAGAAGAGCAAGAAATAGAAAACCTCTTTGAAAAATTAATGACAGAAAACTTCCCTAACATGAGGAGAGAAAGAGTCATGCAAATCCAGAAGCATAGAGGATCCCAGTGAAGATGAACCCCAACAGGCCCACTTCAAGACACATCATAATTAAAATGGCAACATTCAAAGACAAAGAGAGAATCCTAAAAGCAGCAAGAGAGAAATAATAACATACAAGGGAGCTCCGATAAGGCTATGATCAGATTTCTCAGCAGAAACACTACAAGCCAGAACGGAATAGCAAAAAAATATTCCAAGCAGAGAAAAACAAAGGCCTACAATATAGAATACTCTACCCAGCAAGGCTCTCATTCAAAATGGAAGGTGAAATAAGGAGTTTCCAAGACAAAAGAAGGCTAAAAGAATACATCTCCAAGATGCTAAAGGGTCTGCTTTAAGAAGATGAAGAAACAAAAAGAGACAGAGGGGAACACGAGTACAAAGGGGGAAAATGACAATGAATACGTACTTATCGGTAATAACCTTAAATGTAAATAAATTAAATGCTCCAATCAAAAGACATAGGGTAGCTGAATGGATTAGAAAGAATGACCCACATATATGCTGTCTACGAGAGACCAACCTTAGAACGAAAGATCTACACGGACTGAAAGTGATGGCATGGAAAAAAGTATTTTAAGCAAATGGACATGAAAAAAAAGCTGGGATAGCAATAGTTATAGCAGACAAAACAGATTTCACAGCAAAAGACATTAAAAGAGACAAAGAAGAACATTTTATAATACTTAAGGAAAAAATCCATCAAGAAGATATAACCCTTATAAATATATATGCACCCAACTTAGGAGCACCAAAGTATGTAAGGAAAATTTTGAAAGACTCCAAGAAAGATATAGTAGGGGACTTTAACACCCCATTGTCAACAATGGACAGATCTTCAAAGCAAAGAAACAACAAAGATATTGAGACACTGAACAACACTCTAGATCAAATGGACTTAGTCGATATATATAGAACTTTTCACCCCAAAGAAGCAAAATGTACATTCTTCTCAAGTGCGCAAGGAACATTTTCAAAGATAGACCACATGGTAGACTGCCAAACAAGCCTTAACAAATTCAAGAAAATTGAAATTATATCAAGCATCTTCTCAGATCACAATGGCTTAAAATTGGAAATCAACCTCAAGGAAAAAACTCAAAAACATTCAAACTCATGGAGAATGAATAACATGCTATTAAATAATGAATGGGTTAATGATGACATCAAGGAAGAAATCAAGAAGATTCTGGAAACTAATGATAACGAACATGCAACAACCTGAAACCTATGGGATACAGCAAAAGCAGTCCGGAGAGGAAAGTTCATAGCAATACAGGCCTAACTAAAAAAGCTAGAAGAATCTCTAACAAAAAATTTAACCCTACGGGTACAAGAACTAGAGGAAGAACCACAAGCAAAGCCCAGATCAAGTAGAAGGAAGAAAATCATCAATATCAGAGCACAATTAAATAACGTAGAGACTAAACTAAAAATTCAAAAGATCAACATAAGTAGGAGCTGGTTCTTTGAAAACATAAACAAAATTGACAAGCCTTTAACCAGGCTCATCAAGAAAAAAGAGAAAGAACCCAAATAAATATAATAGGAAACAAAAGAGGAGAAATCACAACCGATACCACGGAAATACAAAGAATTGTAAGAAATTACTATGAACAACAGTATGGCAAGAAATTTGACAACCTAGAGGAAATGGACAAATTCCTGGAAACATATACTCTTCCAAAACTGAATCCAGAAGAAGCAGAAAGCCTGAATAGACCAATAACAACTAGTGAAATTGAAGCACTAATCAAAACACTCCTGGCACACAAAAGCCCTAAACTGGATAGCTTCACAGGTGAATTCTACAAAACATTTAGGAAAGAACTAACTCCTATCCTCCTCAGACTATTCCTAAAGATACAAGAAGAGGAAAGACTCCCAAACTCGATCTATGAAGCCAGTATTACCCTAACTCCAAAACCAGGTCAAGAAACAACAAAGAAAGAAAACTACAGGCCAATATCGCTGATGAACATAGATACTAAAATCCTCAACAAAATATTGGCAAACCGGATCCAGCAACACATTAGAAAAATCATACATCATGATTAAGTGGAATTCATCCCAGGGATGCAAGGATGGTTTAATATTCGCAAATCAATAAATGTAATACACCACATAAAGAAAATGAAAGAAAAAAAACACATGATCATATCAATAGATGCTGAAAAAGCATTTGATAAAGTACAACACCCATTTATGATGAAAACTCTCAGCAAAATGGGAATAGAGGGAGCATACCTCAGCAAAATAAAGGCCATATATGAGAAACATGAAGCCAACATCATACTCAATGGGAAAAAAACTGAGAGCATTCCCCCTGAGGTCAGGAACAAGACAAGGATGTCCACTGTCTCCACTCCTATTCAACATAGTCTTGGAAGTTCTAGTCACAGCAATCAGACAACAAAAAGAAATAAAAGGCTTTCAAATTGGAAAAGAGGAAGTAAAACTGTCATTATTTGCAGATGACATGATAGTATACATAGAAAACCCTATAGACTCCACAAAAAAACTACTCGAACTAATAAGTGAATTCGGTACAATAGCAGGGTACAAAGTCAATATTCAGAAATCGAAGGCACTTCTGTACACCAACAATAAAATCTCAGAGATAGAAACTGAAAGAAAAATCCCATTTACCATAGCAACAAGAAAAATAAAGTACCTAGGAAAAAACTTAACCAAGGAGGTAAAAGACCTGTACTCAGAAAACTACATAACACTGAAGAAAGAAATTAAGGAAGATACAAATAAATGGAAGCATGTACCATGCTCATAAATGGGAAGAATCAACAGCATTAACAGGTCCATACTGCCCAAAGCAATTTATAGATTCAATGCAATCCCTATTAAAATACCACTGACATTTTTCACAGACCTAGAGCAAATACTTTAAAAATTTATATGGAACCAAAAAAGAGCCCGAATAGCTACAGCAATTTTGAGGAAGAAGAACACAGTAGGAGGAATCACAATACCTGATATCAAACTATACTACAAGGCCACAGTAATCAAAACAGTCTGGTACTGGCATAAGAATAGACATATAGATCAACGGAACAGAATAGAGAGCCCAGAAATAAACCCAGGTCTATATGGTCAACTAATATTTGACAAAGGGGGAAGGAACATCAAATGGAGTGAAAAGAGCCTCTTCAAAAAATGGTCTTGGGAGCACTGGACAGGGACATGCAAAAAAATGAAACTTGACCACCAACTTAAACCATACACCAGAATAAACCCAAAATGGATCAAGGACTTAAATGTAAGCCGTGATACCATAAAAGTCCTAGAGGAAAAAATAGGCAGGAAATTTTCAGATATCCCATGTAGCAACATTTTCACGGATAAACAAATGGGACTACATCAAACTAAAAAGTTTCTGCTCAGCTAAAGTAAAGAGCAGCAAAATGAAAAGGAAATCAACCATATGGGAAAATATATTCGCCAATGACATCTCAGACAAGGGATTGATCTCCAAAATATATAAAGAACTCATACGACTCAACACCAAGAAGACAGACAACCCAATTAAAAAATGGACAAAGGACCTGAACAAACACTTCTCCAAAGAGGACATACAGAGGGTCCATAGACATATGAAAGAATGCTCAACATCACTAGTCATCAGACAGATGCAAATAAAAACCACAATGAGATACCACCTCACACCAGTCAGAATGGCCATCACCAACAAATCAACAAACAACTTGTGCTGGAGAGGATGCAGAGAAATGGGAACCCTGTTGCATTGCTGGTGGGAATGCAGACTGGTGCAGCCACTATGGAAAACAGTTTGGAATTTCCTCAAAAAACTAAAAATGGAACTACCTTTTAAACCAGCAATTCCACTGCTAGGATTATATCTGAAAAATCCTGAAACACCAATTCAAAAGAACATATGCACCCCTATGTTCATAGCAGCATTATTTACAATAGCCAAGTGCTGAAAACAACGTAAGTGCCCATCTGTAGATGAGTGGATCAAAAAACGGTGGTATATTTACAAAATGGAGTACTATGTAGCAGAAAGAAAGAAGGAACTTCTACCATTTGCAACAACATGGATGGAACTAGAGAGAATTATGTTTAGCGAAATAAGCCAGGCCATGAAAGAAAAATACCTTATGCTGTCACCTATTATAGGAAACTAATGAACAACATAAACAAATGAGCAAAATTGAACCAGCGGTATGTAAACAAGGAGTAGACTAACAGTAACAAGGGGGGAGGGGGAAGGGAGAGAAGGGGTAAGAAGGGGAAGGGTCTAGTCAAAGAACTTGTATAAATGACTCACGAACATGGACAACTGAGTGGGGACTAAATGTTGGAGAAGGAGGGGACAGGGTGCAAGGAAGCAAGAAGGGGGGAAAAGTGGGACAACTGTAATGAAAAAACAAACAAAAAAATTCTTAGTGGGGGAAAAATAAAAATATGAAGAATGGAAACGCCAGTTCAGTGAATATTTGAAGGACAAGGATTTTCTTTCACACTGTATATTTTCTCCCTATATGATCCCTCCAGAGTTTGGCATTCTAAAGAAGTAAGTAATGACATAAATTTCTTTGCATAAAACTAATAAGACCAGTTGTTAATAAAGGTTATCATTATTTTTTTAACAAGACTTTGACTGGAATGTCATGCCTAAAGGGGACATGCTTGGGCTCTGGTTGTTACCAAAAAGCTCTCAGGAACTGGGAATGACATTTGAAGGTAATAAAAGCCCACAAAACAAAAGGTCTGGTACCATGGTTGGTTTTGCGGTCCACAGCAATCTTTCCAGGGAAGAAATGAAGGTTGTTTTCCTGAAAGATGGCTAGATGGGACCTTAAGGCACAATGGAAAACCAGAAGGATTTGTAAAAGACAGGTGTGTACTGGCAAGGGTGAATGCCAGGTATGTGGCTCAGCTTCTGTGCCCTGAAGGGCAGACTGATGGTCACTCTAAACGTTCCTTGCGTAAGTTCCAGCAAAGCACAACTTAAGATCATAAGTGGTCATTTGCTGCTCTTGTTGTGTTTATGCAAATGAACAGGATAAATAAAAAATGGACTTAATGCAGTCCCTTTAATGACAAGGAGGGTAATCTTAGGGAGAAAAATCGTTATTCAAAGAAAATCATAATGCTCAGTGGTAGACTACAAAGTAGTGCAGATAACCATCTTTAAAGTTTCTTTTCATTTAAAATGTTTTCACTTGAAAGTTAAACTATGTCTGTAGTATTATCAAAGATGTTTAATTTATAGGCAAGAAGAATGTCAAATGCCTTGCAACTGGGTGTCTTTCCAATAAGACAGTCTTACAAATTTAGAGACTTTTTTGTGGGTTATGTTACATAAATTAACATGTGTTTTCTGTTTTCAAAGGGCATAAGCGTATGATCTCATTACCTGAGTGATTATCTGTACATATAGGTCTCACTTAATGCTGTCTGCATTGCTGCCTCCTGAGACTCAACTGTTTGGCCGAACTAAGTGGCTGGGTTGGTGAAGTATGGGGTGGTCTGTGGGCTTCACTTTGAAACTGATTCCTCTTTTCTATCGTAATGTCTTGGACCGAAAGGGCTCAGAGGTCTGAGAAGGGGGAAACCGAAACTATTTCCCTCAGCCCAAACTAAGTGTAATGGGCAAAAGGGTTTTGGACAGGTGAGATGTGCCTGGCACACCTTCCTCCAAAGAAAGCCCCCCCTCTTTTTTTTTTTCTAATATAGGACATTGAAAAATTAATCCCTGCCTTTTGTCATCTAGTAGTTATGAATTGAATGATGTCTTTTAACCCTTTTGCCAAATCTGTTGTCCCCAGAATACAACAAGGATGCCAGCCTGTTAAACCAAGCACGCCGTTGTCCGGAGACATCCTACTGACCTGGAGTCTGCACGATCCTTCACCATGTGGGAAGGCCAGCCTCCCCTCCACATCCCCCAACTCTTATTAGGGACTTCTGGACACACGAGTAGGTAGGACGATGACCATGTCCAGCTTGAAGCAATTAGAGGAGCTTGAGATTTTTGCCCATTGTCCTTTATAAGATTACAAAGAGTTTTTAATATCTGAGAGGAAGGGATTGTTATTTTTTATTGTTAAAATAATTAATTAATCACTTATTTATTTAAAAAAAGAAGAAGAATATATGAAAGGGTGAAGTGGGAAAGCTTGTATGTAGGAACCATGGGCATGGATTTGGTGGGGGATTGCTGAGGGAGGTCGGGTGCTGGGTGGAGTGGAGCAAAGGGGAAAAATTTGAAATTATTGTAACAAAATAACCAATAAAATATAATTTAAGAAAATAGACAGAAATGGAGAGGAAATCCCTGGTCTTATCACCATCAACTCTACCAGTGTAACCCCTTGGAATTTTCCCATCTCTCTGATTTCTCCCATATCTCTGTTTTCAAAGGCTAAAATGTCATGTGTTTTGTTTTGTTTTTTGTTTTGTTTTGTTTTGTTTTCCTATCAAAGGTCAACCTTCCATTTCGGCTATATTCTATCACCTCTCCTGCTAATGCAATTATCACCTCTGTCTTTTACAGCTCCACTTTCTCTTCACTGGATCATTTTTATCTGAATAAAAATGTGTTCTTGTCTTTTATTATAAAACAGAAACCCCTTTTGAATTTCCTATTTTCATCCAATAAAAGCCTTGTTTCTTTGCTCCTGTAGACAACAAAGCTTCCTGAAAGAATATGGAGCCACTGTCTCCACTTTCTCATGTCTCATTCTTCTCTGAACTCTCTCTCATCAGAGCTTCTGGCCTCTTCCCAGAAGCCCTTCTTTCCCTGGTAAACATCAGTGGTTGTGCTGCCAGACCTAGAGGACTCATCTCCATTCTCTTCTCTCCTGGCTTCTCAGCAGCAGCCAGCACATATGACTATGCTTTACCTCTTAAAACATGATTCCTCTCAGCTACCATGACACCCACTCTTACATTGTTTTATATCACAGTGTTTTTTGCTCAGACTCTAAACGTTGAATGTAAATGGTATTTTTCACTATGCTTTTTTTCTAGATTATCTAATTCTTTCCTATAACTTTAAAAACAATCTATGTAGCAATAACTCTCAAATTTATATCTCTGGCTTTGACTTCTGCCTTGAACTCCAAACTTATGGAATAAACAGCCAACTTTCCATTTGATATTTCTACTTAGAAATTTAATGGGCTTCAAAACTTAACATGACAACACAAAACTCCTAATTTTCTTCCAATCAGTTCTTAGATTGTCCTCTTAATTTATCATCTCTCATTTCCTCCATCCCATTGTTTAGCAAGTCATGATAATTCTAAATCCCTAAGACATACCAAATAAGTTCCCTCCTCCTTCTCTCTGCTACATTCATATTCACCCCAGCCAAAGACTTTATTATTTTACCTATTTGGTGCATAGGAGTCATCCACCTGGCCTCTCTGATTTTTTAATTGCTTTTCTTACTCTGTTTTGCATATCCTAGCTACAAAGTTTTTTAATGTGCATCATAACTTGTAAATGCCATGCAAAACATACCTATCTAAATACCCATTCAAGCTTGTTGTCATAGCCTAGCTCCAACTGACTTGGCCCCTGTCTCTCTCTGGCCTTACCCTTTACCTTCTTCCTAGTTTTCCTGATAACCAGCCTCACTGGTATTTCTGTTCCTCAGACATGCCAAGCTTTATCATCCTTAGGACATCTGCTTTCATTGTTTCCTTGGCATGAAAATTGTTTTCTATACATCCTCCATGACTGACACAGACACTAACCATTTGGTTCTCTTGTTAATGCTTGAAGGTATTTTGTGGGTTTCCCATTCTAAGCTACTCTTGGTGACAATTTTCAGTTTCTATAACACTTAACATTATCTAATATTTTTGGTTTAATTATTTTTTAATGTGTTTTATTGATTATAATATTACATTTGTCCCAATTTCCTTTCCCTCTGCTCCCCTCCACCTGGTGGCCCCCCTCCCTCTAGTTGTCCCCCCTTTTAGACCATGCCCATTAGTTGTGCATATAGTTCTTCTCAACCTCTCTCTGTCTATACCATTCCCTCCTACCATGCTCCTTAATTCCTATATCATCTCCCTCCCTCTCCCCTTCCCCTTCCCTGCTGACCTCCCCCTGATATGCTCCCCATACCTATAGTTCTTTTTCCACTCTTGTTGCCTGTTTAGTTTGCCTTTGTTTCAATTCCCTAGCTTCTGTTGTTTCTTGTGATGCAGTTTTCATTTTAGTGTTCATAGTTTTGATCCTCCTTTTTCTAAACCAGTCCCTTTAACATCTCATATAACAGTGGTTTGGATCTAATGAACTCTTTCAGTTTTATTTTGTCCTGGAAACACTTTCTCTACCCTTCTATTCTGAATGACATTTTCGCTGGATAGAGTATTCGTGGTTGTAGGTTTTTGCTTTTCATTACTTTGAATATTTCTTGCCAGTCCCTTCTTGCCTGCAGGGTCTCCCTTGAGAAGTCAGCTGATAGTCTAATTGGGACCCCTTTGTACATGATTCTTTTCTTCTCTCTTGCTGCTTTTAAGATTCTCTCTTTATCTTTAACTTTTGACACTTTGATTATAATGTGTCTTGGAGTGGTTCTCCCTGGGTCCAGTTTTTTTGGAACTCTCTGTGCTTCCTGGACCTGTAAGTCTATTTCCTTCCCCAAGTTTGGGAAGTTCTGCTTTATTATATTTTCACTTAATTTTTCAATTTCTAGTTCATCTTCTTCGCCCTCTGGCAAACCAATGATTCTTATGTTGGGCCTTTTATAGCTGTCCCAGAGGTTTCTGATCCTCTCATCATTTTCCTTGCTTCCCGTTTTTTCTCTCTGCACTGGTTGACTGTTTGTTCCTTCTTTGTGTTCTGGTTTGTTGATTTGAACTCTGAATTTTATTTCCTCACCATCTGTCTCGTATGTGGTTTTGTTCCTTTCAGTATGAGTGTTTTTCGATTCTTTCTCATCTTTTTCCAGATCTTTTGTTAATTCTGTAAGCCGCCTGATAACAATGACCCTGAACTGAGCCTCTGACAGGTTTCTTATTTGTTCATCTGTCAGGTTCTTCATCTGTTGCCTGGTGAGCTGCGCCACTGGGATTTCTATAGTTGTCTGCCTCATTTTGACAGATGCGTTTTGTTTTCTTGGGCCGGCTATAGGGGGCAGTGCCTGTGTACTCGTCACAACCCAGCGACCGGCGCCAATCCGCAACCTTTCTCGCTGGTGCTTTGTCGTCACTGCCCAGCGACCAGTGGCGATCCGCAACCTATTTCGCAGCCCTGTGGCGCTTTGTGTGGGGGCGGGGGTCCCAGATGGATTCACACAGTTATTCTGCTAGGAGACCGGGATCCGTCCTCCCGTCCCCTGGGCCTCACTGTTCAAGGCAATGTGGTGGCTGCTTCTCCCAGCGTTGGGGTCGCAAGCTGCCGGAGTTCGACTGCAGCCGGGATTGTTCTCCCTGCCACTGTCCCTGGTGCAACCGCAAACAGCACCACCCACTTTCGCTCTTCCTACCTGCCCAAAGAGCGCCGCTGGTTTATAACTTCATACGTTGGGCTTCCGTGTAGTTTTATTTTCTGGAATTTCTAGTTATCTTTTGTTTTGAAGTAGTTGTATTCCTCTCTAGTTGTATAGGGAGACCGAGCATGTCCGTCTAAGCCTCCATCTTGGCCGGAAGTCTGGTTTAATTATTTAACTTTTCATTTTGTAACTGTCCTTTCAGCTTTTGAAATAGTCCCATGACAGTAGGGAGTATATCTGATATAGTCACTGATACAACCTTCAGCTTAGAACATGCTTGGTGCACACTGGGGAAAGGAAGAAAATAATGACTTCAGTAATAATTGCTGACAAGCAAAGAATCATACCTAGCAATGACCAAAAGAGTTTGGTGGATTTTTCAATGTTTTTCCCATTCTGTCTGTCATTTATACTCATCCCATTAGGACCTACTTATTGCTTGGTGTTAGGTTCAGGGTTTGGCCATAATATATGATTTCCTAAATGGCAGGAGAAGGTGGATCTAAATTAGGTAACTAACAAATCTGTCTTTCCTTGGAATAAAGATTCTTAGGAGTAGATATAAAATCTCAGATTAATGATTTTATGGGTAAAGAGATTATTATAATTTTCATTTCAATGTCTTCAGTTTTCAGCATGAAAAGGGAAACTATTGGTAATAACAATAGGCTGAAAGGAGGAAACCAGGACTGTCTTAGGCACCATGGAAAGATCTGGTAGGGAAATTAGAAACAATATGAGCAGAGAAAAGAAAGACAAGGATAAAGCAACACATCTTGAATTAATGTTACAAAGAATCAGTTAGTGGACAAACACATTAGTATGTAACAGACTAAGACACATTGAAAAAGATGGAGTGAAAACATAAACAAAACCAAGGAAAGGGCCAGCATTGGGAACAGTAAACATCTCTGTAAATAGGCCACTTCTGTAACCACAGAGCAGAAAAACAAACAAACAAAAAATTACATGTGTCCTCATTGTAGAAAGAATAACAACTTCAGAGTAATTTATTCAAACAACTCTGAGCATCATCTCACCATGAAAAATTCACATATTTACACAAACAACAGGGTGGAAGATATCCCAGCCACACCATGGACAATTCTATCCAGACATTAATCCTCAGTTCACCTTGAGAAAATATGAGGCATCAATTTGTTTTCTGATTATTCAGTTAAATCAACTCAGATATAAGACAACAAACAGCTTACAAAAATGTGGATCACAGTCATATGGAAGGGGGAAGCGCATTAACAAGGAATCAATGATTAATGATAGGAAATTACAGAGCAAATATAGAGGTCATATTACATCCTGCATATAGCAAAGGAAGGTGGATGAGTTATAATTCCATCCTGCTGCCCTCAGCTCTATTGATTTTTCAACTCCTTAAATGTGAAAACCAAACAAATGCAAAGGGAAGAACTCCAACAGATTTTTTTTTTAAATCTTGGTTTGAGCTAAACCCATTAAGGCCCATTCTACTTGATGTACAGGTGAGCACGTGGCCCTTCAATGCTGTAATAAAGGTAAAGTTATACCTGCATTGCTCTTTTCGTGCCTTGGGAAATAGCTGTCATTTGAACTCAAAAATAAGTTTTCTAGGGAAAGAAAAAGAAGTGTGCAACAGTGGATCTGGTGAAGGATGCCTTTTGCAGCCTAACCCAGGACAAGTGCAACCTGATGCAGGGCAAGTACTACAATCAGCCAGGTCAGGAAAGCACATGACAGGGCCCCTTCCCAAGTTTTCTTTAATAAAATCTCCCACAAGTAATAAGCCATTCAGTTTCACCCAATATTTACACCTGCTCTTTAAAAGTCTAAGAATTAGCTGTATTCTATTTCATTAGTTGTGACAAAAGAATACAGGAAATGGGGGAGAGTAATATTATTCCTGTTTTATGATATGCGCTATGATTTAGAGAAGCTTAAGGAGAAATATCAAATGTAAGGTTATTTAATGCAAAGCAGAGGTAGTCTTTCTATAGAAGAATCATCTTAACAATCATATTATATTCCCTGGTCAACCAAAAATGTTTAGGGTACTATTTTTATTTCCCAAATTTAATTCTGAATTCAATTTCTTGGAAATGTTTCTCTGAAATGACTAAAACATGATAATATTGGGTCAATTTTGTTTTTAAATAAATTTTGTCATTATTTACTAAAGGCTTTCAAGCTAGTAAATGTAATTCTGAGAAAAAAAGTACATCATCAAAACACAAGGATGTCAGAGATAAACCTGATGCTTTAAAGATAATATATACTTTCCATAAAGTTTTTCCTATTGCTTCCTAAATCTTTGCCCAGGAATGTGCTCTAGAAGGCCCACGTTGCTTGACCCCACTACACATTAGCTGCATCCTCCTTTCCTCATCAGTTTTTGCTTTCTCCTAGGTCTCCTAGCACTGCTATGCAACAAGGCAAAAAATGGCACAGCCTTATTCTAAATAACCCTGTATGGTTATCTGACAAATATGAGGGAATATATTGTAAGTAGAGGCAAATAAAAAAGTGACAGGTTAAAAAGTTCTGCTATCAACTACCAAGCAAGTCCCCTGAAACTGTCTGCACCTTGGTTTCCACATTCATAAAGAGATGGGTTGCCTTGGACTTATCAAGTTTGCAAAACTACAACCCATTGTTTCTTAGTACCTTCTGAAAGTTATATAGAAATACTTTTCCCCAGAAAAGTTTCACAACTGGACAATACCTGGGCCTAGAGTCTTCATATTCTGACACAAGATCAAAACTAAGAGCAGGAAAGAAACCAAAAATAAAGTCATATTTTCAAGACCTGTAGAAAATAAACATCTACAACCTTTTATCCCTTACCCACCATATTGGCCCATCCTTCTCTGAATAGATTCCAAGTTCTTGACATTGCCAGAGAATGCAGAATTAAAAATAAGAGACTAGAAAAAAATCTCACTGATATTAAAAATATAAGATAAACCTTGAAAAAGATAGTAAATAAAATTAAAAGAGATCTGTGATTAACTTTTTAAAATGCAACTTTGCTGACATAACCACATCTTTTCTGACATCTGTACCATTTTTTATCCACTTGAATTTGTGCTCTTCACTTATCTTCTCTAAATGAATTATCTTTAGAAATATTGTATCTTTGAAAGTATAATTTGAGCAGCAACAAAGGAATTCACTATAATTTAAAAATTCAAGCTTTGACTATTTGTATATTTTCCCTAAAATATTTAACACTGTGACAAACACCATTGTAATAATTCTTTTCTTCAAGATTATTTCTTATGATAAATTACTACTACTGATTTTTTTTTAATTCATGTATTCAGACACTAATCATATTGCAAGTTCCTCAGGCTGGGAATTATATTATGATCATATCACATAATTCATGTTATAAACAATTTATATCTATGTTTTATAATAAAAGTTATATTATAAAATCAATGGTAAGCTATAGTTTATATTGGGTGTCTTATAGAAAGATACATCTCAATAACTAGAATATTAAAGTTAAGATTTATTTTAGAGAACCCAGCTATAAAGTAAGCACATATCAGAGTAGATAGAATATCAACTTAAAAAATAAAAACCAGGCTCTAAGATGGCAGAGGAGTAAGTGAGAGCTGTGCTGACTTCCTCCCAAGACCAGTATGGAATTGCAGCTGAATTGTGAATTGTTGGTCATCTGGAATGATCAACTGATCAGTAGCTGGAGAGAAGCCTCATAACCACAGTCAGATGGGAGAAGCCACTTCATCACAGAGTGGCTGGTATAGAGTGTGAAGGAGATGTGAGAGGGTTGGCTGGACTTCCATGGGTGGCAGCTGAAATGCCAGAGGGATATTTCAGCAACCTTGGGATCCCCCTGAGGAGTGTGGGGTCTAAACCCTGGACTGGTCTCTGCAGGTTACAACACCAGAACAGGAAAGGCACCCAGAAAATGTTCAGCTGTGAAAAATGGCAGGGTTTCTGTCTCCCAGAGAGACTGCTGAAGACACAAAGAGCCTTTTAAAGAGCTAATGCACAAAATATTGCTTGCAATCACTCACCCTGGGCTTTGGTAAAGGGGATAGAGTAGACTAGACATGCCTGAGGAAAGTTTGGGGATGGTGGTTTTGAGGAGAGAACTGAGGGAGTGGCTAATGGGATCCCTGTACTGACTCATCTTCCATAATGCAGGAGCCATCCTGCTCAGGCAAACCACTCCCCTCCAAGTGGTATCAGCCTGAGGGGAAGCAATAGCTCCACCTACAGTAATTACTCTGCCTCACCCTGCAGTTAATAAGCCTGACTGCTGAATACAGATTAATTAGATAACAGCTAAAGAAGACAGCCACATACATGGGTCTCTGGTAGTCTCAAAGGCTGCTTAGGCCCAGACTGGGACATGATCTGACATCACCAGGGGTGGACCCAGAAAGAGAAAACAGTGGTAAAACTATATTCTACTAAGACAAATTTTACCGCGGTCTTCTTAAAGATTTGTGTTATTTTCTCTCCAGCTTTTGAACATCTATTTCTTGTCCTTCAAGTTTGTGTCTATTAGGTCACTAGTTTTTATATCATAGTTTATTTTTAATCTTATATTTTGCTTTTTCCTTCCTTGAATCCATTTTATCTTTTCCTCTTCTAATTTTGATTTCAAATTTTATTTACTCCCTTGCTACGACTTGTTTCTAACCAACACTCTTACTAATTCTCTGCCCCTGCCCCTTCAACCAGCCTCACAAAACCACTTTTCTGGCCATTAGTCATCTCTCATTCTTTTTTCCAATTTTTAAAATACCCTTATTCTTTCTCCATCTTTATCAATCTTTGTTTGTTGGTTGTGGATATGTGGTCACTATTGCATTTCTTCAATTTTATTTCTAAATATTCACTATTTCTGTATTTCAAATCTCAAATTTTACTGTCCCCCTTTCCTACTCCATTTTGCTTTCCCCCTGCACTTTCTTTTTTGTTTGGCTTTAAATTTTAATTTTTACCTGTCTTGTCTTGTTTCCATTCCTCACTCTTAGTATCACTTTTCCATCTATCCTCTCAAAATCACTTCTCTTTCCTATAGACATATCTTAAGTTTTTCTTTATTTCTCTTTCCCCTTTCATTTCCATCTCACCTATATTAATCTTTGCTCTGTTGCTGATGTTTTTGTGTGGATCTCTTTACTCGATTCGGTTCCTTTTTTTTTTCCCCTTTTTTCCTTCTTTCTCTCTCATTACATATATTTTAAATTTCTGTTTAAACCTAATACTATTTCTTCCTTTCTCTTATTTCATTCCACCTTATTCCCTCCCTTTTTTATTTATTATTTAAGTTTTATTTTCTTTATCTTTTTGCTTTCTCTTTATTCCCAAGTCTTAGTATTGCTCCTCTTTCTACGCTGTAAAAATCATTTTTCTTTCAATTTATCATCTCATATTCATTTTTCATTTCTTATAATAGTCTTAATCTCTTTACACCTTTATTAATATTGGCTCATTTGCTGTTTATTGTGTGGTTGTGGGTAGAAGTCTAGGAGTTATTTTTGTGGATATGGGTTTGTTTCCTGGGCTATTTGGTTTTGTTCTGGCAGCACCTGTATAACAACATACAAGATGTGGAAGGCAGAGACGCTCTCAGCCAGCCATACAGAGAGAAGGACCCACCAAAGAATGACCCAACATATATAACAACAAAACCCAATTATAACCAGAGAGTCCACATAAATGGCATAAAGGGCATCCCAAGAGTATCCAGCTCAGGAGATCAAGGAGACTGCACCACTGAGTCCTCAGGTCTCTTACCACAGAAGGTAGTACCAGGAAGACAGGGAGTAAAAGCAGATAAACATGAGACATAGAAACAAACACGAAGAGTCACCAAAAATGGGAGTAGCAGGGAAACAACCCCCAAATGAAGAGAAAAGAAGAATTCCCAGAAGAGTACTAAATGTAATAGAGGCATGCAAACTATCAAACATTGAGTTCAAAACAATGGTTATAAGGATCCTCAAGGACCCTAGTGAGAACTACAAAGAACAAAAGGAAAGTTACAAGGAACTTACTGTGAACTACACCAGCATGAGAAATGTCATAGAAACTATCAGTAAGAGCCAGGATGAAATGAAGGATACAATATCTAAAATTAAGAACACAGGAGAAGGAATTAAAAACAGACTAGATAAAGTAGAGGATCAAATCAGTGAGCAGAAGATAGAAAAAAAAATCCCAGACACTGCAACAAAATGAAAAACAAAAAACAAACAAACAAACAAAAAAAGAGGGTTTAGGGAGCTGCAGGACAACATGAAACAGAATAATATTCACATCATAGAGATTCCAGAAGGAAAAGAGGAACAAGGGATAGAAAATGTGTTTGAAAAAAGTAATAACAGAAAACTTTCTTAACTTAATGAAAGAAAAAGTCACACAAGTACAGGAAACATAGAAGGTCCTTATCAATGTGAACCCAAAGAGGTCTACTCCTAAACACATCATAATTAAAATGACAAAATTTAAAGATAAAAAGAGAATCTTAAAGGAAGTAAGGGAGAAACAGCTAGAAACATACAAGGGAGCTCTGATAAGGCTATCAACTGATTAGTCAACAGAAACATACAAGCCAGAGGGAATGGCAAAAAAAATTCCAAGCAATGAAAAGCAAAGGCCTACAACCAAGACTACTCTACCCAGCAAGGTTCTCATTTAAAATGAGAGGTGAAATAAAAAGTTTTCCAGACAAAAAAAGAAAGAAAGAAAGAAAGAATACATCTCCACTCAACCAGCATTGCAAGAGATGCTAAAGGGACCACTTTAAGAATATGAAGAGAGAGAGAAGAACACAGGCACAAGGGGAAAAATAGCAATGAGTAAGTACCTATAAATAATTGCCTTAAATGTAAATGGAGTAAATGTTACAGTCAAAAGACATAAGGTAGCTGAATAAGAAAACATGACCTGGATATTTGCTGTCTACAAGGACCCACATCAGAACAAAAGATATACACAGCCTGAAAGAGAAGAAATAAAAAATATATATTCCAAGCAAATGGACATGAAAAAAAAAGCAAGGGCAGAAGTACTTATATCAGACAAAATAGATTTCAAAACAAGGGCCATAAAAATAGACAAAGAAGGACACAACATAGTTCTTGAAGGAACAATCCATCAAGAAGATATAACTCTTGTAAACATATATGCACATAACATAGGAGCACCCAAATATATTTAAAAAATCTTGGTATATTGTCAATGTCAAGAAAGATATCGACAGCAACACACTTATAATAGGGGATTTTAACACCCCATTGTCAACAATGGACAGATCTTCCAAGTGAAGAATCAACAACTATATTTTGGCACTCAACAACACTCTAGATCAAATTGACTTAATTGAACATTTCACCCCAAAGAAGCAAAATATACATTCTTTTCAAATGCTCATGGAACATTTTCAAAGCTAAAACACATGGTAGAACACAAAACAAGCTTCAACAAACTCAAGAAAATTAAAATTATACCAGGCTTTTTCTTTTTCTTTTTTTTTTTAGGAGGGGGATCACTAGGCTTGAAACTAGAAACTAACTTCAAGGAAAAAACTCAAAAACATTCCAATTAACGGAGAGTTAATAACATGCTACTAACTAATGAATGGATTAACAATCAGATCAAGGAAGAAATCAAAAAGTTTCTGAAAACAAATGAAAATGAACACACAACAGCCCAAAACCTATGGGATACTGTGAAGGCAGTCCTGAGAGGGAAGTTCATAGCAATACAGGCCTACGTAAAAAGATAGAAAATTTTCGAATAAACAACCCAACCCTATCTCTACAAGAACTAGAGGAACAACAACAAACAAAGCCTAGAGCCAGTCAAAGCAAGGAAATAATCAAGCTCAGAGCAGAATTAAATGACATAGAGTCGAAAAGAACAATTCAAAAGATCAATGAATCCAGGAGCTCATTCTCTGAAAAGATAAACAAAATCAACAAGCCTTTAATCAGACTCATCAAGAAAAAAAGAGAGAGTACCCAAATAAAGAAAATCAGTAACAAAAGAGGAGAAATTACAACTGATACCATAGAAATACGAAGGATTGTAGAAATTACTATGAATATATGCCAAGAAATTTGACAACCTAGGTGAAATGGACAAATTTCTGGGAACATATAACCTTCCAAAACTGAATCAAGAAGAAACAGAAAGTCTGAATAAGGCAATAACAACTAGTGAAATTGAAGAAGTAATCAAAAATTCCCTGCACATAAAAGCCCTGGGCTGGACAGCTTCACAGGTGAATTTTACCAAACACTTAGGAAAGAGCTAACTCCTATGCTCTTCAAACTATACAAAAAAAAAAAAAAAAAAAAATCCAAGAAGAGGAAAGACTCCAAAGCTCTTTCTATGAGGGCAGCATTATCCTAATTCCAAAACCAGGTCAAGACACAAGAAAGTAAGAAAACCACAGACAAATGTCGCTGATGAACATAGATGTTAAAATCCTCAACAAAATATTGGCAAACCGGATCCAGCAACACATTAAAAAGATCATACACTGTGATCAAGTGGGATTCATCCTAAGGATGCAAGGATGGCATAATATTTGCAAATCAATAAAAGTTATACACCACATAAACAAAAAGGAAAGACAAAAATCACATGATCATATCAATAGATGCTGAAAAAGCATTTGATAAAGTACAACACCCATTTATGATAAAAAATGCTCAGCAAAGTGGGGGTAGAGGGAGCATACCTCAACATATTAAAGGCCATATATGAGAAACCTACAGCCAATCTCATACTCAAAAACTAAAATCTTTCCCCCTAAGATCAGGAACAAGACAAGAGTGCCCACTTTTAGCACTTTTATTCAGCATAAAGACACCACAATTAGACAAGAAAAAGAGATAAAAGACTGACAAATTGGAAAGGAGGAAGTAGAACTGTCATTATTTGCAGATGACATGATAATGTACATAGAAAACCCTACAGGCTACACCTGAAAACTACTTGACCTAATAAGTGAATATGGCAAAACAGTTGATACAAAGCCAATATTCAGAAATCAAAGGCAATTTTGTACACAAACAATGAAATATCAGAAACAAAAACTAGGAAAAAATTCCATTTAATATATAACAAGAAAAACAAAGTACCAAGGAATAAACTTAACCAAGGAAGTAAAAGACCTGTATTTGGAAAACCACAGAACACTGAGGAAATAAATTAAGGAAGATACAAATAAATGAAAGCTGTGCACATTAATTGGAAGAATTAACATCATTGAAATGTCCATACTACCCAAAGCAATATAGATTCAATGAAATCTCTATTTAAATACCAATGACATATTTCACAGATACAGAACAAATATTTCAAAAATTTATATGGAACCAAAAATGACCTTGAATAGCCTCAGCAATCTTGAGAAAGAAAAACAAAGTTCAGGGGATCACAATACCTGATATCTAACTATTGTACAAGGCCACAGCGAACAAAACAGTATGGTATTGGCAAAAGAAGAGACACATAGATCAGTGGAACAAAATAGAGAGTCCAAAAATAAATCCAGGTCTCTATGGTCAATTAATATTTGACAAAAGAGGCAGAAGCATAAAGTGGAGTAAAAATAGCCTCTTCAACAAATGGTTGAATCCTTTCAATAATAGCCTTAAATGTAACTGAAGTAAATGTTCCAGTCAAAAGACATAGGGTAGCTAGATAAGAAAACATTGCCTGGATATATGCTGTCTACAAGGACCCACCTCAGACCAAAAGGGCTACACAGTCTGTAAGTAAAGAAGTAGAAAAAATATATATTCCAAGCAAACAGACATGTAAACTGGAATAGTACATGCAAAAAAAAAAAAAAAAGAAACTAAACTATTGACTTATCCCATACACCAGAGTAAACTCAAAATGGATAAATGACTTTAACACAAGCTGTGACACCATAAAAATCCTAGATGAAAACATAGGCAGCAAAACTTCAGATATCTCACACAGCATTATTTTTGCCACTATATCTCCCAGGGAAAATAAAATAAAGGAAAGAATAAACAAATGGGACTACAGTAAACTAAAAAGTTTCTTCTCAATGAAAGAAAACATCAACAAAATGAAAAGGGAACCAACCACATGGGAAAACATATTTGCCAATGATACCTTGGACAAGGGTTTGATCTCCAAAAATTATAAAGAACTTATATGATTGTACACCAAGAACACAGACAATCCAATTAAAAATGGGCAAAGGACCATAACAGACACTTCTCCAAGGAGGATATACAGAGGACCCATAGGCATATGAAAGAATGGTCAACATTACAAGCCATCAGAGATACAAATTAAAACCACAATGAGATACCACCTCTCACCGGTCAGAACGGCCATCATTAGCAAATCAACAAAAAACAAGTGTTGGTGAGAATGTGGAGAAAAGGGAACCTGAGGGCATTGTTGGTGGGAATGCAGACTGGAACAACCACTGTGGAAAAGTCTGAAATTACCTCAAAAAACTAAAAATAAAACTGCCTTTTGATCCAGTGATTCCACTTTTGGGATTATACCCTAACAATCCTGAAACACCAATTCAAAAGAACCTATGCACCCCTATGCTCATAGCAGTATTATAAACAATAGCCAAGTTCTAGAAACAGCTTAAGTGCCCATCAGTAAATGAGTATATCAAAAACGGTGGTATATTTACACAATAGGACACTATGCAGCAGAAAGAAAGAACTACTACCTTTCACGACAACATGGATGGGACTGGAGAGTATTATGGTAAGTGAAATAAGCCAGGAGACAAAAGACAAATACCATATGATCTCACATATAACTGGAATTTAATGTAGAAAACAAACAAATGAGCAAAATAGAACCTGAAGCATGGAAACAAGGAACAGACTGACAGTGACTAGAGAGGAGGTAGGAGGGAAATAAGAGGATAAAGAAGGAGAAGGTTCTAGTAAAGGAACATCTATAAATGACCCATGGATGTGGACAACAGGGTGGGGATTGACTCTGGGAATGGAGGGTGGGTGGGGCAGAGGAGAGCAATGGGGGGAAATTGGGACAACTGTAAAAGAACAATGAAAAAAAAGCAAAAAATAAATTTAGCTTTAATGTAGGGGAAATATTTTCATAAGGGAAAAAGACCATTGTAAGGAGGATGGTTGGGGAGGGATGGGGCTATGAACACACAAACAAAGTTATAATAGACTTTAGGTAGACATAGCTTATTCATTGTTTAGGGAGTCAGAGCTTTATTTAAATACTTCAAAGCACTTTTTTTTCCCACGAATAAAACCATCTCATTTAAAGAAGAGGTAATGCAAATCCTTTTCAAACCCTTCCAAAAAATTGAATGAGGCCAACATCACTCTAATACCAAAGATAGGTAAGGACACTACAAGAAAACTAAAGACCAATATCTTTGATGAACATAGATGCAAAAATTCTTTTTTTTCTTTTTACACTCAGTGAACTCATCTCTTTATTGCATATTGCTATTTTTTAAAAATGTACAGTTTCATAACACAACATTTTTTTCCTTGGTACTATAAGAACAGTCTTGCACTTAAACACTAAGTGGTTCAAACTACTAAGTTAATAAGATAGAAGACATATAATTAAGTTTACAAATTATAATGTTTTTTCTTTTTGGCATTAATTTAAAAAAACAAACAAACAAAAAACTTTAAAATACACACCCAAAAGAGAAAAGTGGCTACTTACACCAGCACCAATCTAAAAAAGTAGATTTTTTTTTTCTCCAACAATGGCACATGGAATTACCTGTCCACAGCTTTTGGGGAAACAAACCAAAAATGGAAATGGCAAAGGAGGCCTACCAGGATGGCCATATCCAAATGAGGGTGATTAGAAAGGACAAGAGGGACATAACACACAAATTTGCTCCTTTATGTGACTGTCCATCCACTTGTCTATTCCTTAAACTGTAAAACAAAGCCATTCTCAAAATACAGTTCCAAAATTGAGCCAGACCAAATTTCTCTTGTTATACATAGAAAATAATATACATAGAGGCACTTCAGTTAAGGAATAGACAAACCTATTGGTATATCCCACTCCTCATCTCCAAGCCTTTCTCAAGCAAAGTCTGCGCCTGCACCTTTAATGTGGTGTATTTGCAGACCTTGGTTAACTAAGGGTTGGGGGAGCGCAAACTCTGCTATGTATTTGTGACTGTTTTATTTGCTACAGTCATTTACTTACAAAATATTAGCAAACTGAATTCAAAGGATCATACACCATGATCAAGTGGGATTTATTCCTGGAATGTAAGGATGGTTCAACATATGAAAATCACATCAATAGAATGAAATATAAAAATTATAAGATCATCTCAATAGGTGCAGAAAAACATTTAACAAATACACCATCCTTTCATGATAAAACTACTCAGCAAATTGGATAAAAAAGGAACATACCTTAGCATTATAAAAGTTATATATGACAAACCCACAGCTAATATCCTACTTAACTGGTAAAAAACTGAAAACTTGTCCTCTAAGATCAAGAATAAGACAAGGGTGCTCACTCTCATTTCTCTTATTCAATATAGTACTTGAAGTCCTAGCTAGAGCAATTGGGCAAGACAAAGAAATAAAGGCATCCAAATGGGAATGTAATAAATAAAATTGTTATTTGCAGATGGTATATTATATATTGAAAATTCTGAAGACTCAAAATAGTTGGAACTCATCAATGAATTAAGTTAATTTGCAGAATATAAAATCTACTCACAGAACAGTTGTGTTTTAATACACTAAAAAAAAAACCCAGAAAACATATAATGAAAACTATTCTATCTCTGCAGCAGGGTGGGTACATATAAAGCTTCGGTCTAAGTATTAGCTTCTAATTTTTCTAGGTCTTCCAGCCTCCTGATGTGCTTTGGTTTCCCATGTTGGATCCCAAGGGAGAAAAAAACTTGATGGTTCTGACTCTCAGAGTCCTGAGCCTAAAAAAAAAAAAAAAAAAAAAAAAAAAAAAAAAATGCTCTGGTCCTTCTGAAGTTATTTCTCATTGAAATTAAGATGTAATAGAAAGTCATTCAATTGGCATAGCTTTTTATGTGCGGTAGCTATTTGCCAGGTCTTGTGTTAGGCTTTGGAGATATAAAATTGAGCAAACTGAACCTTACCCTCGGGCTGTTTGGCAACTGAAAGAGACCCAGTACAGTTAATAGGCTGCTTCAGTACAATGTGATAATTCCTGTAATGAGTCAAGTACACGGAGCCATAGGAAGTCATGTCATGGGCCTTTAACCAGGCCGAAGGGTGGGAGACTTCAGAGAGCATCTTTATGATGAGTGAGCAAATCTCAATAAAAACATATAAGTGAGTATAAATTAGTAAGTAAATTAGTAGGGACTGGTGGCAGGGAGGCAGAGAATGAGGCAAAAGTAGCTTCCAGATAGGAAAACAATGTGCAAAACGTTTGTGTTAAAAAAACTGCAAACCACACTCAGTGAATGGCACACAAAGCTTCATGTTGTGTAGACTATTGATAGAAGAGGCTGAACGTACAAGCATGAGGATCTCATTGCCATGCTAAGAAACTGACTCTAAGGTTTGTAAGCAAGGAAGTGATTAGATCATTGATTATTTAAATGTTCCTATAATTTATTTTATGTGTCTACACCTCTTGGTGTAAATACATACATTGTGCTACAAGTTAAGAATTATTATCTTAATTTCCCTGCTAAAAATAAAAACTGGGTCTCTGACTCTCACATCACTTGCTGAGAGTCACACTTCTGGGAGTTGGAGAGCTGGTGTCCTTGGTGCCCTGACCTAAGTCTCCCAGACCTAGAATTCTTCTTGTGCAATCTTGCCAACTGCTTCAATTAGGAACAAGTAACTGGACCGGACATGGGACATAGTCTATATGCAATTAGTGCCAGTCCTTGTGGGGGGTGACACTGCAAGGGCTTCCTAACTTAGATCAACAATGATAATATTAAGTTATATTGGGTTCAGGGCCACCCACTGTCAAAGACTGTTGGTAAGATCCAGTTAGGTCTAAATTGATTTGTTTTCAATGACCCAGTTTTAGCTCCAGGCTCTAGCAGATGTGTAGTTTAAGCAATACTGAGATGAAAGTACATATGGTCAAGGCCATGGTGTAAATGCAGCAGTGGGCCACATCTGGAGCAGGAGGCTTTTGAAGGATCCTGAAAAGTATTTAAGAGCAGAAGAGAGTATTCTGAACATACTGTTGAAGAAAAAAAAAGCAGACCAAAAAATATTATGCTGTATATTGGATATTATGTTTATATACAATGTATGAATAGAAATAAGAACACTGGAAGAAAATATGTCAAAATACAACTGTATAAAAAGAGAGTGGCAGATTTATAGATAATTTTAACATCTGCAATATTTTTAATATTCTTAATAATAAACGTGTTTATGCTCAGGAATTTTTTACTCTAAGAAGTTGTCGCTAGAAACTTACAAAAAGACATTTTTTTATTACAGCATACACTAATAAAAGTACACAAATATAACTATTACAGCTGAATAAGTTTCCCAAGTAGGTCCCTCTATGTAACCAGTGCACATATCAAGAAAGAAAACATTACCAACATTTCCTGGTCTCTTTCATGTTGTCTCCCATCATTACTTCCTTTCAAAGCAAAAATCTAACACCATACAATAGTTCGCTTTTTTAAAATTCTCTAATAAATGAAGTGCAATGAAGTATATCCTCTTTTGTGTGGCTTATTTTGATCAACATTATGCTTATGAGAATTTATCAATGCTCTTACATGTAACAATGATTTTTAATTTCTTTTCTGTATCATGTCCATTGCATGAATATGCTATATTGGGATTGTTTCCACTTTGGAGCTAATAAAAACAGTGTTGCTTTGAACATTTCTTGTATATACTTTTGATAAAGTTTGGTCTGCATTTCTTTGAGTACATCTCTAGGAGTGGAATTGCTGGGCCATAGTTGGAATACATAGTCTACCTTGGTAAGCATTTCAGAGTTTTTCTAAGTGATTATGCCTTTTACACTCTTACTAACTATATATGCATGCTCTGTTTGCTTCTCACACTCACTGACACTCAGCATTCTGAAGGGTGTGTAATAGTACTGCACTGTGGCTTCAGTTTCTATTTCCCTTGTAAGTCATGAAGTTGTGCACATTTTCATGTGTCAGACAGCCATTTGTATAGCCTCTTTGCTGATGTGACTCTGAACTTTTTAAACTAACATTGCTCTTGGATTATTTTTCTCTGTCTTATTAATTTGCTGGAGTTGTTTACACCTCCCAGGTACAAGTCTTTTGTGTAATATATGTAACTGCAAATATCTTTTGCTTCTCTCTAACAACATTTTTACTTTCTTAATAGTCTCTTTTCTGTGAACAGAATTTATTAATTTTAATGTGGTACAGTTTATCATTTTTTAAACTGATTAGAGTTTGGGGGAATCTATTTTAAAAGTCTTTTCCTAGACAAATACCGTATGACTTTATTCATATGTGGAATCTAATGAACAAACTGAACTAACAAGCAAAATAGAGACGGACTCATAAATAGAGAGCAGGATGATAGCTAAGGTAGGGGTTGGAAGGGGAGGGAGTGGAATGATTGAGGAAAAATGGAAAAGGACTCATGGACATGGATAATAGTGTGGTGATTTCAGGGGCAGGGGTATAAAGGGACTAAATAGTAATGGAAAAATACACAATAAAAATACAGCAGAAAATGAAATAAAATAAAAATACACAGATAGAAAAATAAAATAAAAGTACACTAAAAAGTTAAAAATAAAACGTATTGTCCTAGCCAAGGCCATAAAGATATGCTCTTATGTTTTATTTGAAAAATGTGTATTAGTTTACCTTTCACTTTAGATATATCATCCACCAGAATTGATTTTTATATCTAATGGGATGTAGGGGGTCCACATTTTCTTTTTTGTTAGCTTTTTAAGATCCCTTAATTAATTACCTAAAAATAATTTTAAAAATCTATACAGCACCCTCCCCCTTTCCTAAAGACAGTGATTCTCTCTGGCAAAAAAGCAGTACTCTGTGAAGAAAAAAAAAAAAAAACAACAATTAGGGAAGAGCTAAGTGGAAGCCTTACCCCTTGGTAAGGCTTGAAAAGCCATCATATACACTTGGTACACTTGTTCCTTGTAGCAAACGTGTGAACAAGGTTTTTTTATTCCCTCTTGATAGAAGACAATAAGAGAAATAAACCAACTTGTCCACTGTCATATTTTTAATAAATGGGAAAGGCAGAATTTAAATTCATATTGTATCTGACTGATGAACCATTACATTTTTGCTATTGCACAAAGTAAGGAAAACAAGTAACACTTATTTACTAGGAGTTAGTTTAAAACCTATTTCTACCAAGATTATGAGATGCAATCCTATAGGCTGTGCACCATCAGTTTTGTGTTTCCAATACTCTAGATCAATAGGTGGACAACTGATTGGATTGATTATATTCAATCTGACTTATTTTATAAGATGGCTACAGTAACTGCTCCAGTTGCTTCAGATATAAAGACAGTCTCTAGGACAGAATTATCTAAGCCAAATCATCTGTCTCTCTGATAAATAAACACTACATTTGTCACTAACACCATTTGCATTTGAATGAACTTTTCAGACTATTCTAAGGAAGAAAAAAATTCCACACATAACTCAGCCTCTGGGACCCCTTTTGCAACTCACTTCAAAGAATAATTTCCCTCAAAGTGATCCTGATGAAAAAGCATCGCTTACCTAATTGTGAAAATCAGAGCTTTAGCCTTTTTTTTCCTAAGCCCTCTTTCCACAAACACATTAAGAGGCAATTGCTACTTTATGGTCTCACTCATTTAAAAAAGAGGAAAGCTAAGGCTATTCAGCATTTCTATGACGCTCCCTTATAACACAGAAGCATGCAGCAATATATGAGATGAGTGGTTTTTTTGAAATACACCATAAATCAGACTGATGCTTTACATTAAAACTTAAATATTTCTCCTCCTCCTTCTTGAATGCAGCATGTCACATCTATCTGTTGGAATGCATTTTCTCTTCTCATGATGTTAATATTCTAAACAAACAAATGTATTACATCAATCGAATCAATACACTCTGAAACTCATGACCATCAAAGTTATGGAAATGTATTTTGTACATCTTCAATATTTAGCTAAAATCAATTAAAATCCATTATATAACATTTCAACTGCTACACACTAGAGAACCAATTAGAAATAAATCTCTCCAAAGAAAAACTTAAACTGTCTCATGGAATAACTAATTATTGATATTTACTTCTTCTAATATTATACCTGGTGAGCAATTTTTAGTAATTAATTATATACTAGATCAGACTCAAAGAAAAAGAAACATTAACATCTTAGATTTGGACATTCCATACATGTTTGTGACTGTTTCAACAAATTTAAGATTTTAAGAGACATAAAGTAGTTTAATATTATTGGTTTCCAAACATTAATTTAGTTTCAAAATGTGTATTTAGGCATCACAGAAAACTAATAGTAAGGAAAATAAAATACTTATTATAACAACCTAAAACTATACCAGATTTAAACAAACAAAAAAGAGACACAAAAATGCTTCGCTCTTTGAGAAATAACACAGTAGCACCTAATAAAATATATTCAGTGAAGCTGAGAATCTAAAGAGAAGAGTTGAGATCCAATGGACTATTCACTGGGAATGAGAAATTCTCAAGTTGAAAATGGCTATAATTGTAAGTTAATTTCTTTAAAGGTATTCCCCACCCTCAGGTGACCATATAGTGTAGGTATTTTATAAACTTTACAGACATGTTTTATAGATGAAGAGACAGTGACTCAAAGAGGTTGAATAATTTCACTAAAAGTCATCTAGTTGGTCAGGGCTGCTATGTGAGCCAGTCCTATGCTTTTCTTTCTTTTCTTTTTTTCCTTTCTATTCTTTTCCTTTCCTTTCCTTTCCTTTCTATTTTTCTTTTCTTTTCTTTTTCTTTCCTTTTCTTTTCCTTTCTTTTCTATATTTGACTTTCTTCCTTTTCTTTCTTCCCTCCTTCCTTTCTTTCTTTCTTATATATCATTTTGCTTTATTTTTTAATTGTACTTTTTTATTAGTATTTAGTCTCCTTATATCTCGCTCCTGCTCCACAATCACCTCACTGTTATGTCCATGAGTCCTTTTTCATTTTTGCTCAATCCCTCCACCCACTGCCTTCCCCTCTACCCTTAGCTGTCATCCTGCTCTCTATCCATAGGAGGAGACTTCCCTCTCTGACAACTCTATTTAAAATACATTTGCATGCCTTTCCACTCAGTTATTATTTTACACCTCAAATGCTTTAAATAAGAAACAACAGTTTGTAAAACAAAACATTAAGAAAGATATGGTGTATCCTAAACTTCACATTGATGATTCATAATTGGCACCTTAATGATTCCAAAATCTATTTACACTTAGTCATAAACATCTATTGAGACAGCCCCTCTTCATTTATTCACTCAACAAATATTCATTGAGCCTCTACTATATGTTAGGTACATACAGAACACTGGCAATGGCACAATGAATAAAAAGCGTACCTGCCTCTAAGGGAAACAAAAGTAAAAGTAAACAAATGGGACTACATCAAACTAAAAAGTTTCTGCATAGCAAAGACAACCATCAACAAAACAAAAAGACAACCTACTGAATAAAAGAAGAAATTGCAGTGATACAGCCAATAAGGGTTTAATATCCAAAATTTATAAAGAACACATATAACTCAATCTCAAAGAAACAATCCATTAAAAAACGGAGAACCTGAATAGACATTACTTCAAAGAGAACATACAGATGGGCAATAAACATGAAAAGATGCTCAATGTCAGTAATCATCAGAGAAATTCAAATTAAAACCACAATGAGGTATTATCTCACACCTGTCAAAATAGTTATCATCAATAAATCAACAAACACCAAGTGCTGGTGAGGATGTAAAGAAAGGGAAACCCTTTTGCACTGTTAGTGGGAATGCAGATTGGTGCAGCCACTGTGGAAAACAGTGTGGAGGATCCTCAAAAAATTTAAAATGGAACTGTCAGATGATTCAGTAATTTTACTTCAGGATATATGTTTGAAAAAACCAAAAACACCAATTTGAAGGAACATATGCACCCCTATGTTCTCTGCAGTATTATAGGGAAGCAATCTAAATGCCCATCAATAGACGAGTGGATAAAAACATGGTGGTACATATATACAATGGGATATTACTTGGTCATAAAAAGTATAAAATTTTACCATTTGTGACAGGATAGACCTAGAGGGTATTATAATTCTAAGTGAAATAAGGCAGTCAGAGAAAGACAAATACCACATGATTTCACTTAAATATGAAACCTAAAGAACAAAATAAACAAACAAACAAAAAAATAGAAACAGGCTCATAGATACAGAGAACAATTTGGTGGTTTCCAGAAGGGAGAAGGATTGGGAGCTAGATGAAAAAGGTGAAGGGATTAAGAAGTGCAAATTGATAGTTACAAAGTAGTCATGGGGATGTAAAGTACAGCACAGGGAATCGTCGGCAACCGTCCGTCTCGAGAGACAATGGTGTAGCTTCTTAAGAGTCTATCTGCACCGCCGAGAATGGTTGTGCAGTCCGACTCGGGAGTGACACGGTATCTGTCTCCTCCCGTGTTGAATCGACATCTTGCGATGACGCTGGAGTGTCCTCTCCAGTGAAGCTGAAGCTACAGAGCCTGGGCAGGGTGATATGGAGGGTCTGCTGTTGCCCATGCAGCAGACCCCACCTCTCTTCGCAGCTGAAGGGTCCAAGGGAAAGACGGAGTCAATACAGCTTGGCTTCAGGTGCGCCGCAGGAGTTGCCGGTGTTGACTACAACGTCAAACCGCCTTAGGGACTCCGGCTCCGGATTTTCTGTCGGGGTTTACTCCCTTAGCCTTTCCCCTGAAGAGGTATGCCGTAAGGCGGCAGAGGTTTTTTGGAGTCAGAGTTTTCCTTCTCTGATGTGCCCTGACTGGAAGATCGAACCAGCGACACTTAGCTCGCAGGCCGACACTCAATCCACTGAGCCAAACCAGCCAGGGGCTAGCACAGGGAATATAGTCAATAATATTGTATTATAATAACTATGTATGGAGCCAGATGTGTATTTGAAATATTTGGAGGTATCACTTTGTAAAGTATACGATTGTCTAACTACTGTGATATACACTTGAAACTAATACAAGTTTTTACTTATTTTCTTAACATTTTGCTTTTTCCCTTGAGCCTATTTCAGGAACTCTTCCATATTTGTATATACAATGCTCCCCATTCCTTTCACTGGCCACACAGTATGCCACTGTATGGATGGGCTATAACGTATTTAGCCAGTCCCTATGAATCCATCATTTAAGTTGCTATCAATCTTTTGCTACTTTAAAATTACCTTTTACCTTCACAAGTGAAAACATAAATATCTTCTTCTAATACTTAAAAATTTTAAAAGATGCCTGCTTCTATTATGTACAGTCTGATAAACCCTTAGTTAGGTTTCTAACTAAGTTTACAGTACTCAAAAGAATCGTTTTAAAGGAGGAGACATTAGCTCGGAGTTTTGAAATAAGAGGTGGAAGTTTTGTCTGGTGGATAATGAAAGCTGGGTATTCTGAGAAACAAGGGCTGCATGCTCATCTTTGGAGAATCTTGAAAAAATTGGCTTGTTAAGGAAAAAACAAACACATTTGAAGCCAGACAGCTCAGAAGCTATAGCTACATCTCAGGAAGTGAGTTTGCAGATTGTGAAATTTGCTGGTCAGGCTATAACGTTTGAATTTATCTCAGGGAAATCTGAAGCCATTGAAAGATCAGAAGCAAAGAGATGACATGATAAAATATGCTTTAAAAATAATAATCACCTTAGTGACCTTGAGAGAAGATAAATTGGTAGGGAATGAGGATGAGAATGAGGTCTAGGAAAACTAATCATGAGACTTTTGGCAATGGTGAGGACAGAAAGCTGTAGACACATTCAGTAGTTTGGAACTCACAGAACTTGAAGATATTACTGAGGACAGATGCAGAGGAGCAATAAAAAAAAAGCCTAGGTTTCTTGAGCAAGTCCCCCATTGAAAGGTGACTTCACCCAATGAAGACTTAGAACATAGGATAGAAAGAAGGTTGGGTGAAGCAAATTACTTCAGCTTTGTAAGTTGAGTTAAGGTATTTCTGTGATCTGCCTTAGGGATTTCACTGAGGGGCTGGGATATTTGAGAGGCTGGACTGACAATTCAAGTGTAAAGATGATAAGAATATAGTAAGTCAAGTGTGATAGCCATATGCTAGAATTGAGGACATTAAAGGAAGATCCCAAACTATGGACCCAGTGAGCAATGAATACTTGGGCTGCAGAAGAAGTGGAGTCTGAGAAGGAATTTGAAAAAGAGCAGCCAAGGAGGGAAGAGTAATTCATGGAGAGAGAGGTGTTGCATTCTCTCCAGCCCAGCAATACATAATCTCTGTTTGTGTACTTGAAATAAGTATTCTTATGATTTTAAAATTAACACATTTTATCGTTTAAAACTTGGAAAATATACAACTTCATACATAAAAATTATAATTTCCCCATAATTCTACCTTTCCAGAAAACCACCTTTTAGCCTTGTCTACATGTCTTTGATTAGATGGCATACCTAAACTAGTGCTACTTGGAGAAAAAATGCTAAAAATGCTAGTTGAGAAGGAATTTACATTTTAGTGTTTTTGCATTTTACTTCTATACTTTGCTATACACTTGTAATTTCTTTAAAAATACACTTATTTTAATTGTTAAATATAGAGAATTAGTAAATCTTTCCACAAAACTACATGTTTGAGGAATTGTTTCTTATCTGTAGAAAATTATTTTTATAGTGGATATTTTTCTATTAATGTAGTTTTAAATAGCCTTCTTAAATATATGAACATCAAACATAGTTTAAAATTTTGTAAACAAAAATTTAAAGAAACCAATTTTTCAGCTTATCTAAGTCAGATATAACCTTTCTACACCTTTCAAACCAGTATTTTGAGGACCAGTCTCAGTGCAATAGTTTATTCTTGTGATTTGTGTAATGAATGTAGCTATAATTGGGGGTCTTTTATTGATTTATCATTTTGTTTTCAGATTTTTCCCCATTCTGATAACCAATCTCATGGCATTTTTTGAGAACAATTTTAGATTGTATCTTAGGTATAAAATTAAGTGCTGGCCCACGTGTCCAGACCCTACAAAATAAACTGAAATAGAATCTGCTGTTTGTGGCCATCTGGGAAGCCTTTAATGTGTTTGGCTATGTGCAAGCAAATTCTCAGCTTCTCCTTGGCTGGACTCTAAAGATAGGTGAAAAACGACAAATGTAACCTGACTGGCAGGCCCCCAGCCATAATGCACAGGAAATCACATATACCATGTGGAGCTGGATGGAAGAACACTAAGGGAAGGGCAAGAGGAGAATAACCTTTCTCAGGACTAAGGCAGAGCTAAGGCAGCTAACTAGGCACGTGATATGGAATCCCTTTATCACTGATCACCTGCTCCAGAGCTGACATCTGGGATCACACTTGACTCTAAAACTCCAGTGACTGCAGTCTTGCATTGTATAACATGCTTTACCTGGAGATGAACTCATTTGCTGAGATCAGGACTACTGGTGGAGAAAAGACAACCTTTTAACCAAAATCTGACTCTAATCTATATCATCTGTAGACACCAATCACAAAGCAGCAGGATGGCACAATATTTGCTCTACTCCTGGTCACACCTTCTTTTGCCTACGAAATAACTCTTATATACAAGGACAAGTTATAAAAACTTTCCTATAAGGCATCTTTCAGGAAACTTACTTACCCATTACATTTAAAGATTATACCTTGAAATAACAGTGGCAGGAATAGCTACAATCTTATATTTTAAAATTCCATAATGTTTTGTGTAAAGCAGTAAACATGTTCAAGACTCTAGCTAAATTTCATAGCTTTATCTCAGGCAGTGTTTCTCAAATCTGTGTTATTTCTAGACAAGAGAAATTAATTGCACTAGTTCATAAACAGAGGAAGCAATTTCATCGTGTCATAAGCACCAATCAGAATAAACCCTGAGATACACTATGATGATTTTCTCTATGTCCAAGTCAGCTCATAGTACAAGTTGCTTAAAGACAACTACATTTTGCTGTTTTTCTTAGAGAAGAAAAAAATATGAAAAAGGACTAAATTGCTATTTTCTGTGATCTTCAATAAAGGTTGTGTCCAAAAACAAAGTAAGACCCTTAAGAATTAAACGTACTCAAAATCAACAGAAGTTTTTGTCTTGGGTCTACTAACAGCCAACAGCTGCTTGAAATCACAAATTGGAGCTCCTATGTCACATGGGGGACAGGACATGCTCAGAGGGAAGGCAGGTAATCATTGTCTTATATAGCATGAACCAGGTATAAAAGTGAGGAGAAATTTTTTAAGTGTGAAATTTACACCCTTTTAAAAACATTTGTTCTAAACAATTTTTATTATAAACACAAAATTCTACAAAACTTAATTGTTTGAACTCTGAGTTTTTCACTTTTATTCATGTTTTTACTAATAAAATACAGATTTTCTTGACAGAGGCAAACACACACAGGAGACTTCCGGCCAAGATGGAGGCCTAGACTGACATGCTGCATCTCCCTCTACAACTAAGAAGGAATACAACTGCTGCAAAACCAGAAATAACCAGAAGTTCCAGAAAATAAATGTAAGTCCAACATATGAAGTTATAAAGAAGTCGTGCTTGTCCAGACGGGTAAGAGGGACGACTCTGGGGCAGAGAGATCAAACTGTGCTGGCGGTGGCAGCAGCAGCAGTGATGGCAGCGGGACTGCAGTAAGCACAGACACCCATATTTAAGGGGAGGCAAGAAGCACCTGAGGAGCACCTACAGCTGCAGACTAGACCTGTCAGCTTGCTATTCTAATGCCAGGGAAGGCAGACTCCCCATTGCCTTGGACTGTGAGGCCCTGTGAAGGTGGGGACAGAGGAGGAGGCTTCCAGTTTCTCAGCAGAGTGAATGGCAGGAATCCATCTTGGACCCCAACCCTATACAAAGTGCCACAGTGTGGTGAGAAAGGTAGCACTGTTGTGATGAGTGCACCGGCTCCACCCCCTATAGCATAGGAGGTATGACAGCCCCGCCCAGGAAGCAAAGGTAAACACAAAACTGTTCAAGATGGCACAGATCATGATAGAGATCCCAATGATGTAGCTGACCAGACAGAAAATTTCTAATCTAACGAAGTAGCATATAGGAAATCTTTCTGAGGCACAGTTCAGAGGTTCGGTTATATGAATGCTTACAGACCTTACAGCACATCTTAAACAAGATGAGGAAGGAATGAAAGCTGGCCCTACTGAAATGAACAAAAACACATACAAAACTAGTGGTGAGGGGAAGAAAACAAGGGATTAAATCAACAAATCAGAACATAGGGAAGGAACAAACAGTCAACCAGTGCAGAAAGAGGAAACAAGAAGACGAAAATGAGGAGAGGCTCAGAAACCTATGGGACAGCTATAAGCAGGCCAACCTCCACATCATAGGGTTGCCAGAAGATGAAGAAAATGAACAAGAAATTGAAAAGTTATGTGAAAAAATAATGAAGCAGAACTTCCCTAACTTGGGGAAGAAAATAGACTTACAGATCCAGGAAGCACAGAGAGTTTCAACAAAACTAGACCCAGGGAGAACCACACCAAGACACATTATAATCAAAAAGTAAAAAATTAAGGATAAAGAGAGAATCTTAAAAGCAGCAAGAGAGAAGAAGAGAATTATGTACAAAGGGGTCCCAATAAGACTGTCAGCTGATTTCTCAAAAGAAACTCTGCAGGCAAGAAGAAACTGGCAAGAAATATTCAAAGTAATGAAAAGTAAAATCCTACAACCATGATTACTCTATCCAGTGAAACTGTCATTCAGAATAGAAGGGCAGAGAAAGTGCTTCCAGGACAAAGTAAAACTTGAGGAGTTCATCAGATCTAAACCACTGTCATATGAGATGTTAAAGGGACTTGCTTAAGAGAAAGAGGATCAAAACTATGAACATTAAAATTAAAACTGTATCACAACAACCAACAACAGAAGCTAGGGAATTGAAACAAAGGCAAACAAAGTAGGCAACAAGAGTGGGAAAAGAATTATAGGTATGGGGAACATTATGGGGGGAGGTCAGCGGGGAGGGGGAAGGTGGTAAAGGGAGGGAGATGGTACAGGAATTAAGAAGCATAGTAGAAGGGAGTAAAGTAGACAGGAAGATGTCGAGAACTAAATGCACAACCAATGGGCATGTGCTAAGCGGGGGGACAACTGGAGGGAGGGGTGTCACTGGGTGGAGGAGAACAAAGGGAAAAGAAATTAGGACAACTGTAACAGCATAGTCAATAAAGCATATTAAAAAATAAAAATAAAAATAAAATACAGATTTTCTTATTGTATTTTTTTCATTTCCATTTAGTCCACTTATACCCCCCTCCCCCTCGCAATCACCACACCATTGTCCATATCCATGAGTGTTTTTTTCTTTTTGCTCAATCCCTCCATCCCCTACCTTCTCCCTACCCCTTAGCCGTCGTTCTGCTCTCTATAAAAATGTTTCTATTTTGCTTGCTAGTTCAGTTTGTTCATTAGGTTGCATATATGAGTGAATCATATGACACTTATCTTTTTTTGACTGTCTTATTTCACTTGGCAAAATGTTCTCCATGTCCATCCATGTTGTTGCAAAGGCTAAAATTTTCTTCTGAATTCTGCATTTGAAAACTGATTTTAAAATAAAATATCAAAACAGAATTTTGTTTTTCATTATAAGCTATCTCAATCTCAAAATAATTTACTCTTTTCAGTTATAGCATTTAAAACTCTATGTGGATTCTTATTGCATCAGGCTTGTGTCTAAATTGTGCACAAAGACATGAGCCTCATGCAGAAAACTACACACACACATGCACACGTACATGTACTCCTATACACGGACGCACACATAGCACAGGCTTTCCACTAGGCTGGATCCTGCTAATTATCCCTCGGACACTATGGTTGTTTTCGTGTTTTGCTTCCTTACACCAACCACGGCATTGTGGCGCTCTCAGCACTGCGGTGTTAACATGCACTGTCTGGCCTGCGGGACCTTTCTGTCTGGGACAGTACCATTCTGTCTAGACAGGGAGAGACCATATGTTTTGGTTCTTAATCTCAACATTAAAAGCATACTCCTACAGCCCTTCTCTGCAGCTTTCTTTAAAAATGCTTAAATTCCACAAGAGCTTGTTGCAAAAACACTGCAAGGGTCCAACTAATTCAGGGGCATTGCATCTGTCCCTTAATTCTGCAGAGCAGTTGGCCCTCTCCAATAGTAAGCGTCTGGCTGTAAGCAAAGGCTCTCCCAGCCACTGCAGTTATCTGTGAAAGAGCATTTGCTTGCAGATGATGAACCCAATTTTGCTTGTTGAGAAGGAGAGTGAGCCTGACTGTTCAGAAAGAGAGAACTCGGGTTTAAAACAGTTGCTTTAAAACAGCTCAGTGGTTCACAGTTCCCGATTAGGCCTCCAGTAAATACACTAGCTTTAACCTCAAAAGTCAAAACCTTAGATATACACAGTAATTCCAAGAAATATTAAACATCAAGTAGAAATACTATAATCCATGTGAAGCTGATTACTGTGCAGGTGTTAACCCAGCAGTTCAAAGTGACTTCTATTTAATGAAGGAACTAACTCAATAAAAGTTTATATGCTGCATGTTCTCCATATTGGATGTGCATTCTTTATATTATGTTATTCTCCTCCTATAATGAAATCTTCAAAGAATTGAAATGCCCTGTGGCTAACAGATTTTCCAGATCAGATACCATGGGACAAATAACTTGCATTCTTTTTTTACTATACATAGTGAAAGAACTTTTATTTTGTGTTTTGTTGTACTTGGAGAAAAACTCACAACTGTGCTTTTCAGACCTTTTGAAGGATCTCTCAGGAAAAATAAACTATAGCCTGTTCACTTTTTATTAATCATAAATTCCCATGTCAAAGAATAGACCAATATTTTCAAAAAGATACATTTTGAAGAGATATTTTGTAGTTTTACTACAGGTCATAGTCAACTAAAATTGAAACCCTGCTATGTAAAACTCATTTATTTACTCAGAAGATAGATAGATAGATAGATAGATAGATAGTGAGCTAACTATATTCCTGTATGTCAGGAAAGCATAAAAAGTATGGTACAATCTAATATAGTATATAAAATTCTTTATCTACATTTGCAAAATTAATTTTGAAAATTCAGATTGATTTTACTAGTTATTCATGTGTGTAAGTTTCAGTATTTTTACCTGTTTCCAACTAATGGAGAATGTACCTTCTGATCATCCCTCCAATTTTCTCATCTTCTCAGCTTGTCCCCTTCATATAGGTAAGTGTGTCACCATAGGTTTGATCAAATAGTTTACTTTATTAAATATTTGACTTTGGTACACTCTAAAGTAAAGTGCTTTTTTGGCTTCCATCTAACTAATAATAGTAATGCAGAGAGATATATGGCTAGTCATCAAGATATGTAGCATTTTAGGAAAAATAGAAAAAATTTAACTTTATTGTTAAGATCCTACAACTTATACATTCTTGTTTATACCAAACTTGAATAATAGGCATTATTAAAAAGTATAATTCTTATCCTAAATAGTGCCTCAAATTTTTATGTACCTTGCAATTTGCTGACATTAAATTGTGTGCATTATGTGTGTGTGAGAGAGGGAGTGAAAGAAGGAAAGGAAGGAGGGAGGGAGAATATTTAACAGCAGCTGCTGGCCAGGCCATTCAGTTCACCATGTAGTAAATTCTTGGTCAATTGCTATAATTACTGTTTAATAAAATGAAAGCTCAAGGATACAGAGCCATTTCTTGCAGAAACTGCCTTTTAAATTTGTCTTGAAGAAAATATCAATTTAAATGACAGTTTTTAAAAGAAAGTGTATATAGTATTTTAAAATTTCCAAGTATTAGCTTGTGCTTGACTGTCTTAGAACACCTATTCAAACTACTCTCACATCCTGAGAAACTGAGGCAGAAAGTGAGCTCAAGTTCTTTGTATTAAAGCAAAAGAATTCAATAAGAAAGCCTTTCCAGAATACCAGTGTTAGAGAGCATGTTATATCTTAATCATGACTTACACACCATAGTTTCCATAGTTTATCTTAATATTTCTTTTCTTTCTCCTGTTTTAATAATAAATTTTCCAGGAAATTGCCCTATAACTGCCACATAAGGGAGACAGATGTTCCAAAGGAAAGAGCAGTTTTATTTTATAGGATATGCATGTGAAGTCTCATGAATTGTCAAAGAGTAACAACATTAAATAAAAAGTAAGGCTATACCAGAATTTGGAAAATGCGATTCTGCAAAAAGCTAATGTAATACCATTATGTGTGCTTCTAAAGATAATAATTTATCAAAGAACCAAATTTTGGGTACCCAGAGAAATGATGAGCAATGTGCTTTTTACTGAGATTTACCTCATTCTCCCCAAATATAACCTCTCTAATTCCAGTGTTCTATTAACCAATATGACCCTGATCACTTCAGGGGGAAAAATGGTTTTTTTCCTTGATTATAAGAGTAAATAATATTCAATGTGAATTTTGGGAGGAAGGAAATAGAAGCATAAAAGAAGTAAAAATTTCTCACAATACCATTACTTAAATAGAACCAGTATTACTTTCTCATTTTTTATTTGTTTTTTTTCTCCTATGCAGGAGATATAAGAGGAAATTTTTGAAAAACATGGGTTTCATTTATTTTCATTTAGGAGATCACCTCTGTAGTCTCCCAGATCCACAGCTGCTTTGAGGAATTAAGATTTTATATCAGAGATGCCCAGATTCAACTCTTGCCATTCAAAATGGCAACCCCTTGCTGATAAGACACTGCTGAGAAAGGCAAGGGTTTTGTTTGTCTTCATCTCAGGCTCAGAGGGGTCAGTAATTTGCACTTCTAGATTTATAATGGGTCTGCCTTGAGAAAGGGTTTACTAAATTTTACCATCTCCTCCTTTAACATGTCAAATGCTGGGATGGGTGAATTAGAGCACGTTTACGCCAGAGCAAGCTCCAGATAATCAGGAAAGAAAAGCTGGGAGCTTATTTTTTCTTACAGGGTGCTGAGAGAGTATATAATCAAAATGTTTAGAAGTAGGTGTAGACTCGATCTGGAGTCTTTTTTCCTGGGTGCTCTACCTTTCAATCCAATAGATGGGGCTTCCCTCCATTGCAGACCCTTCACTGAGTTACCTTCTTAGGCTCTGCGCATATTTCCACCTCTTAGCCTGTTAATCCAGGGGGCCATAAAGGCTTTCTGCATTTGTTAGTCCCAGACTGATTTACCATTCTTTGGTAGTTTCTCTAAACCAATGTGTTTCAAACTCTGTGTTTGAAAACAGTCATTCTGATTAAACTCTCCTCAATTTTACTCTTTGAGTAAGCCTTTTGTTTCCTGGGGAACATCTTAACCAAGAAAGAGAAGACACTTGGGTCCTAATTTTCCCTAAGAAAAAAGAACTATTGAGAGTAGGCAATGTAATGGGAAAATGGGGGGGTCAATGCTAGTCACACCTTTGTTCACTCCCTGAATGAACTTCTTGGAAGAGACCTGTGTTCAGAGAACCCACAGTCAACATGACGTAAATTAAAAATCAAAGAATTGGGTTCAGACAACTATAGGAATTAGTTTTCACTCCCAAGCTTTTCTGGACCCCCAACCCACACTGCAGTGTGGTATCGCAGTCTAAATTGCTATCTCTTCCCCGCCCCATCCATCCTTCTATCTGTCTACACAAAATATTTAATTATAATAGATATTATAACCTGCATTGGTATCATGAACATTTTCTAGGCATAATGGCTGGGAAGAGGTTCATTGTCCTGGACAGCATAGTCATGATCACCAGTTACTTTGCTTAGAGGCTGAGTACAGAGTGAATTTTTTGTTTATTTGTTTGTTGTTTTTAACATTAGTCTCTAGAACGTTTAGAGATGCCCAAGAAGCTCTGAAAGCACCAAATAGTCACCATGAGATCTGTGCATCTGCCTTTCCTCTCTTCTACATGTGTGATATTTTTTAAAGTAACAAGGCTCATCTGAACAAATCTGAACACTTTCAACTTATTTTTATTGTTTGGATGAATACTCCTTTGAGGCTCTTGGACTGGTTTGGGATTTCCTTGTATAAGCCCCTACCTACCAAGCTCCCAAATATCATGCTATCAAATATTTAAACATAATTTTTGTTGCTTCTGTGGGAGTCTTTATATAAATATGCTGCATTTACATGAAAATTAAAATGCTATTATAAAAATTTTTATAATGTTTTGCCTGTTACTCTGATTGTTTATTTAGGATAATTATCCAGAAGTGTGAAGTAGAAGTATAGTGAAACAGCTAAATGTCATGAAATAAATAACAGAATATTTTCAAAAAGGTCATATGATTATAGAGTCCCAACACACCAGAGTATATTCTTTTCCTCCTTAATGTTTTTCATTTTTAACTTTTCACTTTGAAATAATTGCTGACTTTAAAAGTTGCAAAAATGTTACAAAGGATTCCTATGTATCTTTCACCCCAATGCCTCCTCTAACTTGATAACATCTTGAGTAGTCACTTTACAGAAATAAAAACTAGAAAAAACAAACAAACATTGGTACACTACTGTTATCTAACTTACACATTTCATTCAAATTTCATCAATTGTTTCACTAATGTCCATTTTCTGGTCCAGGGTACAATTTAAGATCCCATGTTTGCATTTAGTTGCCCCATTTTGTTCATCTCTTTTAATCAGGATAATTCCTCAATATGTGACACTTTGGTAGACCACTGGCTGATTATTTTACATAATGTCCCTCCATTTTGGTTTACCTAATATTTCCTCCCAACTAAATTTCAGTTTTATATTCTCAACAGAAGAAATGTTAGCTTCTTTGTGCATCATACCTAAGAACACATGTCAGTTTGCCTGATTACTGATGATGCTAACTTTGATCATTTAGTTGGTTACTGTGGCTTCTGCTTGTTTTCTTCACTGTTGGATAAATCCATCTTCACAGTAGAATTCCAGTGAATAACTGTAGCAAGAAAGATATAAATAGAAAATCACCATTTGGTAGACACCATAGGTGGTGGTGTCTGCCAGGTTTCTTCACCAATGGAGAAATCTGAGCTTTCTGTAGAATTACAATTAGTAAATATAGAAAGAATAATGAACATAGAAAATTCCCATTTGGAAAACACCACAGTAAACATTGTTTCAAGCAAGAATCATCACTGGATGCTAAAAGTAGTACTCAAAATAGGATGAGAAATAAGGTATTTACATAATCTCAAATTATCTCTATGTTACTTATTAATTACAAAGGGAAAAATAGTAATTTTAAAGTTGAAAAACATAAGAAACCACAACATTTTTTATAAGCATCCTCATGGGAAAATGTCATTAATATGATAGAAAAAATTTAATTTGAACATAATGGTAATATGTTTAACATATTATACTGGTTATATGCTTTTTCTTTAAGAAACCACCTATTCACATTCTTTGAAAACTTTTCTCCCAAATGTATTATTGCCTTATCTCTTGATTTATATCCTGTTTTTATGCATAAAGGACATTATTGTTTACCATATTTGTTGCTGTTCTTCCTAGGCTGTTGTTTGCTTTTTAATATTATTTATGCTGATTTATGAAATATGGAAGCTTTTTATGTCATTGACTGTATTGATTGTTTCCATCACTTTCTTTTCCATCACTTCTGTTATTATAAATTTTTTCACCACCTTGAAAACAGAAATACCACTCCCCCTCCATTTTCTACTATATAGACTGATTTGTTTTTGTTTGTTTTCCCAAAGGATAATGCATTGTTTCAGAAAAACACAATATGTAATTCTCCTGTTTTTCATAGCTTCACGATGCTGTTCTTATTATTTACTGTTTTTGCAATATGTCAGTGTGTTTTTAATTTACCTATCTAATCCATTGATCCATTCATTCAACAAGGCAAAAGTGATAAAGCTTTATGTCTGTACAAAAATGTCCATTATTACTCTTCCTTCTCAAATTTTTACTCTTTAATTCTATGTGGTTGACCTTCCTGATAAACTTTAGAATCACTTTGCCAATAGCCTCCACCTCCAAAAAGTTCACATGGGGATTTTGATTGGAGTTGCACTAAACGTACACTAAAAGCTAATTTTGAGAGAAAGAATATTTTATTCAGTTTTCTAATTTTTAATTCTTATATATATTTGTGTCCCTTTGTAAAAAACAGTAGTTTCTGTAGTGTTAAATTTTTTTAAGAAAAATTATATAATGAATCAATATATGTGAACCAAAAAGTAAAAATATGTCCTTTTTTATCCATTAACTAATAGAATTGAACTGCTCATGTTTAAGAAAGTTTACCATGTGACATGTTTTTCCAAATAACTTGTTGATAGTTTAGGAATTGTTTCTGTAATCTTTTTGACACTACTGTACTATTACCAGGTAAATGATATATCATGATTTGATGTAGACAACTACATAGACTTTCAGAGACAACTCTATTGACTTGATACTTATTAGGTAACTTGTAGCCAGATGAAGTAGAGCATTTGCATCATCATTTTCTTATTGGTCCTACTGACAAATAATCACTCTCTCCAATTTATTTTCTGCATAAACAGCAATTACACTCCAAGCATCTTCTAGTTTCAGCTATATAACCTGAGGTTTATATATACATACATATATATGTATATATATATATATCTTAAATGTCCCTATTGTCAAAGTCACAAATATCATTTATTGTCATGTCCTAGCCATTTGTTGACTTAATTTTATTAATTAGCTCACTTTTAATCCAAAGATATTTGCGGGAATAAATCAACCTTAATAACTGAAAATATGTCTCTATTGTTAAACCAAAGAGAGTAAAGTCTTTTTCTTAATGAGCTTTCTTAAAGTCAAATTTTAAAAATAATTATTTTCACATTCAATTACTATTAAAGTGAGTGTACAAATTTTGACATAGTTTGCAAACTGCTTTGCAACTCTAGCACTACTATACCATGATTGACATCAAAACATTCTTTCAGTTTTCTTTATTTGAATTCTTAACTCTTAAGATATGTTACTTACTTTTATTCTACTTGTTTATTTAGCACACAGTACAAATATGAGTTTTATCTTGATGAGTTATAGAGACTTACTTAACTTATATTCTTATACCATATCCAGAAGTAGTTACCATGACTTTGATGTGGTCAAATTTTATTGAGTACAAACGTTTCTAAATTTTGGCTGAAACTCAGGTTTTCTCCTTAGATTTATCTTGATAAAATCTGCACACAATTTAATGCAACACTATTGTAAATATTTATTTTTAAAACACTTTCCTATGTACCAAGAATAAGGTTTGATATTTTATTTTCATATGACATTCCTTGCAGTTCCCCAGGATCACCAGAAAACATTACTTAGTTCAAATACATTGAATGTCATATAAAATTATTAAAGCAGTTTTATGTGAAACTCTTTTCATCAATAATGATTGAAATTTTACTGCTTTGATTTTTATGTTTTTCCAATAAACTATCTTATTTGAATAGATAAAAGTTTTGTGATAACAAAGCTCATAACTAATTTTCAGTGAAACTCTCTTATTAACATTATTCTCTTTTAAAGTTTTATTTAATCTTTAGTGCCTAAAATACTCAATAATTTCTAACTACTAAATAGTGCTAAAAATTCTGGTGATTTATTCTAAATATTTTCATTGGCCTTATCAATCCTCTTTACAAAATAAGATTTTAGTTTTTATTATTCTAATACAATAGTATCAAAATGATTTGTGATGTTATATTAATTTTCCTTATTTAAAACAGGATCCAACAATATAGCAAAAAGATCATACACCATGATCAAGTGGGATTCATCCCAGGGATGCAAGGATGGTTTAATATTCGCAAATCAATAAATATAATACATCACCTAAACAAAATGAAAGACAAAAATCACATGATCATATCTATAGATGTAGAAAAAGCATTTGATAAAGTACAACACCCATTTATGTTGAAAACACTCAGAAAAATGGGAATAGAGGGAGCATACCTTAACATCAGTAAGGCTATATATGAGAAGCCTGAAGCCAACATCATACTCAATGGACAAAAACTGAAAGCATTCCCCCTGAAATCAGGAACTAGACAAGGCTGTCCACTCTCCCCACTTCTATTCAACATAGTGTTGGAAGTCCTAGCCACAGCAATCAGACAAGACAAAGAAATAAAAGGCATCCAAATTGGGAAAGAAGAAGTAAAACTATCACTATTTGCAGACGACATGATAGTATACCTAGAAAACCCTATAAATTCCACTAAAAGACTACTTGATATAATAAGTGAATTTGGCAAAATAGCAGGGTACAAAATAAATATACAGAAATCTAAGGCATTTCTGTACACCAACAATAAAATCTCAGAGACAGAAGCAAAAAAGAAAATACTATTTACTATAGCAACAAGAAAAATAAAGTACCTAGGAGTAAACTTATCCAAAGAGATAAAAGATCTGTACTCTGAAAATTATGTAACATTGAAGAAAGAAATTAAGGAAGATACAAATAAATGGAGGCAAATACCATGTTCTTGGATGGGAAGAATCAACATCATCAAAATGGCCATACTACCCAAAGCAATTTACAAATTCAATGCAATCCCTATTAAAATACCAATGACATATTTCACAGACCTAGAACAAATACTCCAAAAATTCATATGGAACCAAAAAAGACCCCGAATAGCAAAAGCAATCTTGAAACAGAAGAACACAGCAGGAGGAATCACGATACCAGACATCAAACAATACTACAGAGCCACTGTGATCAAAACAGTCTGGTACTGGCATAAGAACAGACATATAGATCAGTGGAACAGAATTGAAAGCCCAGAAATAAACCCAGGCCTCTATGGTCAACTAATCTTTGATAAAGGAGGAAGGAACATAAAATGGAGTGAGAAGAGCCTCTTTAACAAATGGTGCTGGGAGAACTGGACAGGGACGTGCAAAAAAATGAAATTAGACCACCAACTTACACCACACATGAGAATAAACTCAAGATGGATTAAAGACTTAAATGTAAGCCGTGATACCTTAAAAGTCCTAGAGGAAAACATAGGCAGGAAAATTTCAGATATCCCACGTAACAATATCTTCACGGATACATCTCCCAAGGCAAGAGAAATAAAGGAAAAAATAAACAAATAGGACTACATCAAACTAAAAAGTTTCTGCCTATCAAAAGAAAATATCAGCAAGATGAAAAGGAAACCAACCATATGGGAAAACATATTTGCCAATGATATCACTGACAGGGGACTGATCTCCAAAATATATAAAGAGCTTATACAACTCAACATCAAGAAAACAAACAACCCAATTAAAAAATGGGCAAAGGACCTGAACAAACACTTCTCTGAAGAGGACATACAGAAGGTCCATAGGCACATGAAAAAATGCTCAACATCATTGGCCATCAGAGAGATGCAAGTAAAAAACCACAATGAGATACCACCTTACACCTGTCAGAATGGCCATCATCAACAAATCAACAAACAACAAATGCTGTCGAGGATGTGGAGAAACAGGAACCCTACTGCACTGTTGGTGGGAATGCAGACTGGTGCAGCCACAATGGAAAACAGTATGGAATTACCTCAAAAAACTAAAAATGGAACTGCCATTTGAACCAGTAATTTCACTGCTAGGATTATACCCGAAAAATCCTGAAACCCTAATTCAAGAGAACTTATGCACCCCTATGTTTATAGCAGCCCTGTTTACAATAGCTAAGTGCTGGAAACAGCCTAGGTGCCCGTCTGTGGATGAGCGGATCAAAAAACTGTGGTACATCTACACAATGGAATACTATGCAGCAGAAAGAAAGAAGGAACTCCTGCCATTTGCGACAACATGGATGGAATTAGAGAGAATTATGCTTAGTGAAATAAGCCAGGCAAAGAAAGCAAATACCATATGATATCACCCAATACAGGAAACTAAAGAGCAACATAAACAAACGAACTAAATAGGCAAAGACTAGAATAGTAGTCAGTAGGGGGGAAGGGGGAGGGAGAGAAGGGGGATAAGTAAGGGAAGGGTCAGGTCAAGGAATGTATATGAATGACTCATGGACATGGACAACGGGGAGGGATATAATTGTGGGAGAAGGGATGGGCTGGGAGGGGGGAGCAATGGGGGAAAAATGGGACAACTGTAATTGAATAACAAAAAATAAAATTAAAAACAAAATTTTCCTTATTTAGATATCTTGTTTTACTGGAAATGTTTCCCTAGTAAACAAAATCATAGTATAGTAGTGTTGAGAAATGGGAAGGAAGGAATCATCTTCTACACTTAGATTTAGTTCACACTTATATTCGGAGACATATTTCCTTTGGGTTAACAGGCACTTTCTATATTTTCAGAAATATTGCAACCTCATACCTCCTGTGAGTGTGTGGCAAGGGACCGGGGGACAGGGCCACCTCTGGGTGTTCTGGTTGATATTTGGATTTATTTATATTAAATAAATCTCATAAAAATATTAAATATTTTTAGTTATCAAACCATGATATGATCTCTATTAAAAGCCTCAAAATTCTGAACTGGGCCTTGCTCTATCCAATATGCATTTTCTATAACAGGTTTATTGAGATATAATTCACATGCCATGAAATTCAGTCTTTTTAAGTGTATACTTGTAGTTCTTAGTAGAGTCATAGAGTTGTGCAGCCATCACAGCTATCTAATTCTCGTCACTACAAAAAGAAACTCCATACCCATTAGCACTGTGTCTTCAGCCCCCGTCTCTCAGTTCCTGGTAACCACTAATTCACTTTTTGTCTATGGATTTTGCAGACTCGGGACATTTCATTTAAATGGAACTATGCACTGTGCAGTTTCTGTGACTGGCTCCTTTCACTTAGCACAATGTTTCTGAGATTCATCCATGTATTGATATACTGGGACTTCATTACTTTTTATGATCTAATATCCTCCTGTGTTTTCATACATTTTTTGTGGGGGACAGACAGACATGGGGAGATGTGAGAAGCAGACAGGCTTGGTTTAAAAGACTCTGACCACTGTGCAGAACCGCCCCCAGCTGGGCCCTTAGCGGGCAGATTGTCTTCAGACCTGCTCTGAATCCCACCCTCTGGGGAATTTTAAAGATACAATAGAAAAACAAGTGGCTTTTAAGGAAAAGGGAACCTGCTCTGTTTTTCTCTGTAAAGCCTCAAATCCTTGTCAGTAAAATGTGAAGTACAGAACAATTAAGTAAGAGGAAATGCTTTTGACCTTGTATAAAATACCTGAATGTTTCAACCCTGTATTGATCTGCACTTCCCTTTCACTCCCTACCATTTGGGGAAGGGCTGCATATTTTCCTTAAGTACTTCCACATGTGGAACGTGAATAAAAACCCTGGCTAATAAAGAAACGAGGGTGATTTCCACTAGAGAAAAACCCCTCCCTTCCTTCCTCAGATGGAGAGTGTCTGAGTACTTTCTTCATCCACTCCGAGGGACCCAGAGTCTCTCTCATTTTTCATCAGGGAGGTGGTTCCAGAGGGTACAGGTCAGCTATTGCTGACTAGCCTCCAGATTGATCTCTAATTTGTTTCTGATCAATGTTAGCAATAATAATTCAGATAATAAGAACCCTATAATACATTGTTTTCCTTTTTGCCCTGCTTACCACAAGACACGAGTTTCAATTAAATGCCTTCATTTAATCATTAAAATGGATATAAGTTATAAAGAAAAGCTGTAATGTAAATAATAGCTAACCTTATACTGAGGTTATTATAAACCTCACACTGTGCTTTATATACACATCTCACGTGAATGAAATTTTAACAACATATATATGCAGTAGGAACTGTCATTACCTATATTTAGCTGAGGAAAATGAGGCTTAGCAATATAAATACCTTACCTAAAGTCAACTAGTAAATAATGAAGCTGGAATACAAACCTATATGTCATAGATTCTCTACCTAAGAAAGAATAGAAGGGAGTGGAAAGGAAGGAAGAAAAGGCAGGAAAAAAAAATAGAAGAGAAAATCCAATTTAACAGTTCTCTGTATTCATCTTCAGCTAATTGTTCATAGCTTTTTAAATGTTCTTGCATGATAGTCACAGGTAGTTCCTTCACCTCCTTAAACATACAGTAGACAAATAGCTCTTCTAGAAAAAGGGTTACTTTTTCTATTTCTTTTCTATCTCATCACAGGCCCTAATATGACACTCTCCTCAGTGCAGATAAATAACTGATGTTGACAAATATCTCAGGAAAACAGTTTCAAGTGGGCATGTGTAGTCTCCAGGGTGTTATACTAGAAATGAGAGCCACACCAGGATGAAATGTTAAGGCATTTAAAACAGTATTCTGGAATTTATGAGTTGGTGCTTAAAAATAATGGTCCCCAAATGCCTCAAAATATGCATGCAGCAAACAGAATCTGCCCTCTGTATTTATTGTAAAGTAATAAAAATGTGTAGAAAAGGGTTTGATGGTGAATAGTCTTATTAAATCAAGGAGCCATGCAAACAGCTATGACGTAGCATTGGGCCAAATAATGTGCACCCAGCTATAATTCTGTCAGGGAGACACACATAAACACCCCTGATGGAATTAGAGGCTTATATGGGAGAGTAACTGGATCTTAATGTTTATAAATATAATGCCAGATTAGACAGTGGGGGTGGAGTTTGTGTCATTACGTCTCAGAAACAAAGAAAGTGGAATTCTTTCACTTTTCTTAATAAAAGTGAAAGTGAGATGCCAAATATGAATAAGTAAGGATACATGCTGCTAAATGGAATGAACATGGCAGAAAAATTCTCGTTGAGGGAAATATATAAACAATACAAAATTGTGAGCATTAAAAAAGATTAGCTCTGACATGGGGTAAGGTTTCCTTTTTCTTTGTCATTGTTCAAAGTTGAATAGCAATAAGATTGTAAACTACAGCACTTCGTAATAGAATGAGGCCCCCTTGCATAATGAGATTCATTATAAATGATATGCATAATTTCAATTCTGTTCTGTGTTGATTTCATCTTTTTGCTAAGACAGAGTGCTTTAATCGGCTCAAAGAACAATGCTGTACTTAAAAACATATTAAAAATTATTTTGTAAGAGTGTTTTGTTCATTTTTTTCAATAAGTCAGGGTACACTTTGGAAAAAAATACCCATTTGGATTTAGTTCTCTTGTGTAGCAAAATGAATATTGTGCAGGACACTATTTTCTAATTCTCCAGTGATGAAAGAGTGTATGTAAAGATCACCTGGTGAGTTAATTTTATCTGCTACTAACCAAAATATGCAAACAACATAGGGAAATTATTTTATTAGTGTGGATTTTCAAGGTTAAATATTTATGTCTGCCAGCCCACCACAAACACAGCCATTTAAATCTTATGAGAAAATCAAACAAAGTGAAGCATGGTATAGACTTTGCAGATTAAAAAAAAAAAAAAGGAATAGTACTATGGAACGATAAATAAAAACAAAGACAATGAAGGTAAAATATAAATGTGATAGAGTTAATAACTCCACTAAGTTAAAATGGGGCAAAGACCAGGAAACCTTTTACAGAAATGCCCAATATCTTAGTCTGTTCCTTTACCCCCTCTCTGCACACATGGCTCTCCCTCAAGGTGTTGAAGGACACTGAGAAACACACTTCAAGTGATCCAGCACCTGGAATATAGCCACGTCTAAGGGGTCTGCAACCTGCTCTGAGCTCTTTCATCTGTCCACCAGGTTTTCTCTTCTACTGTTTGATTAGAAGGAAGAAAAAAGCAAACTGCTCAGGCTTCAGAAGTTCTCTTTAGAGTGTGCTACCCTGTGCTAAGCATATCTGTTCTAAGAGCATCCTGAATTTACACATGCATACCCCACATGCTTGTCCCAACTTAAGCACAAGCCAGAAAATATGTGGCTTGCATGGTACTTTCTAGAGCTCTTCCTCAACCACTGTGAAGCCTGTTGAATTTAAATAGAGGCAAAAAGTAACCAAAAGTCTTTGATCCAGAACATACTTCATCTTCTCTGCAATAATACTGTTTGCACAAATATTTAATGTGACTGTGTGATACATCATATCCAGTCACAACCAATGAACAGGATCATAGATTCCATCAATAAATCCACATGCTCCTTTTGCTTGAGGTTCTCTAGCATATTCCTCTCTTTGCCTATAAGAGTTTTTTTTATTTCTCTTTCCCTATAAGAAGCTTTTTATTGCTTGTTGCAGAAAAAGAGTTCTCCCTTGGATTTCTGTCTTCTCTATTCAATGTACAGTGCTGCTTTGAGAAAGTCTGAAATTTACAAACTGTTTCCAAAAAAGATTGATATCAAGGTTTGAGAAAAGCCCCAGGAGAGAGTTGCAGAGTGGAGGAAGGGCTGGCTGGCTCACAAATACAGCACATTTGTATTGGCAGTTGAAAATAACCACAGAAATGAAAATAACTCTATAATTAGAATCATATAAATTAGACATAAAAGATAATTACTAGTTCATCTCCATCACCCTTAAAGGGACCAGCATAAGACTGTTCCTCACTGAGCATTTCTATACTCTGCCTATATCATTTTAACAAGCTTATAGGATGACATGCTTTCATTAACTATGTGAATAGGAACTTTACTGTGATTAAATAACAAGAAATCTCTGATCTTAGCAGTTTGAGCACTGAAATTTTAATATGGAATTTGTACTTGCAAGGCCTTTATGGAAAACAGGGCAATGTGAATGCTTATACTTTCAAGTACACTTGAAACTTCCCTGCACACATACAACCATCACTTCACAACTACTGTTGCCCCACCTTGCATGCTTCCTGTTTATTTAAGAATTCTGAAATCAATATCCCAGGAAATAATCTCTCATCTATGAGAAAATGAAAACCGATGATGGATCAGAGATGACTTCCTTGTATTATTGATCCAGGATTCTTGAAAACAAAAAAAGAGGCAGCCTGGGAAAAGGGTGGATCTAGTTTCTCCTAACTCATCAGGTTTAATAAGAGCCTTTCTTTCTTGTTCAATTGTCTGAATGTCATCTACAGAGAGAACAAAGATCTTCTACAACAAATGGAGTTGGAGGGTGGGGATGAGAGTACAAGCAAAATCCAAAAACACATGAAAGGAAGTGTAGTAAATTTTTATACAGGAAGCATTAATTCCTGGAAGTTTAGAATATCTCACATTGGACCACCAGCAAACAATGGAGGTAAGAACATCAGAGCCGTTGTCTCAGCAGCACTTAGTAGAGAGTTAGGGTGTAGATACCCACTAAATAGCTGTGAGACCTTTGGCAAATTACTTAATCTCTATAAAACCATAGTTTCTTCATTTATAAAGTTATTTATTTTTTCTTTTTACAAATGATTATGGACCAGATCCTCTACTGGGTGCTAAGAATACAACAGCACACAAATTTAAGATGGGGTCTCCTTTGATAAACACAAGGAGATTGCCACATCAGGGATGTGGTGAGAATTAAATTACATCAATTTATGGAGCTTATTGCCTGGCACATGGAAAGTACCCATCAAATATTAGCCTAATTGCTGCTCTTATAATATTATCTGGAATTACACAGGGCATTTTTATAAGATTTCTTGATGTTCGGAGGACAAAATGAAGGAATAGGAATGACTGTATAATGATGTGTTTGGAACAATGAGTATCCTCACACTTAGTTTTCTTTAAAAAAATTACACTTTCATAAAGAATGGTTTACTTTTGTTTTCCCTAAAACCTTCCCTTGCCTTTATTTCCTTAACAAATTATAACATGGGCTCTCTATGCACAACTAAACTTAGTTTAACAATTACTTATTGTGTGCCTATTGCATGTCAAGTGCTGTGGAGATATGAGAAACTGTAATAGGGGGTTAGGAACCTCTGAGAAGGCATCACTGGAGGTGATGGATGGAATCTTCTAGGCAAAGGGACAACACCCTATAGAGGAAGTAAAAAGTGGCACAATTGGATTGGAGGTGAAGGGAGAGAAAGAGGCCAATACTCTGCAGTGAGAAGTATTAGATGGGACTGGAGTAGAGCACACTTTTGTAGACTTGGGTTCTGGTCATGGTTATGCTCCTGATTAGGGAACTGCATATACAAGAGGGACACAGGATAAAATAACCTTTTCTCAAGTGACCAATGGTCTACTCTTGGCAGGTTAAACAGGCATCTCCCATTCCTTGTTGACTATAGTGTTTCATGACATTATTACAGTATGTGCACTTCCTTTGGGATATGTTCTCTTTCCCAGGTGCCTTCCTCATTCTCTGGCTGGTTTTGTTTGTTTTGTTTGCTTGCTTGCTTTGTTTTGTTTTGTTTTTGTTTAATTTTTATCCCTATCTCTCTGGTTGTTCTCTCTTTAACTTCTTTCCAGAATTTTTTTCCCTCAACTTCAAATGTTCAAAATTGAGTTTTGCTAAGTTTGGTTTAGTTTTCATGTTTGTTTCTCTTTTCTTGTAAGAGCTAAAGTTTTCCTAAGATTATCATCACCATGCTCAAAGCATATGCAGCACCTACTCCACCATTTTTATTTCCACCCTAGAACTTTTCCAGGTTCCACAATGTTTTCTTTTATGTATGCATGTATGTAAGTATGTCTGTACATACTCATTCATTCATTCATTCATTTATTCACATGTCAACCATCATCCAGAAAAAAGTGTCAAGGAAAATTCTAGGATTTGGGGACATGGTAACCAAAAGGTAGACAAGAGTCCCAAATCCATGGAACTTATATTCTAAAAGAAAAAGAGATGAGAAACAAGTGAACAAATGTATACGAAGGAAATCTCCTTAAATCACTGATATGCAAAAAAGAGAATGTTGTTATATGACAGATTCCTAGGGCAGCACCACTCAATATGTCCACCTGGAACTTTCAAACATATACAAAGTCAATATTAGTCATTCACAGATGTTGAATTTCGACCAGATCAAGGAATTACTGAAGGGCAAAATTCATTAAGACTTCCATCCCAGGCCATTTCCCAGCATGCTCCCTGCTATGATGAGCAGCACTATCATTGTGGGCTGATCTCCTCAGAAATCTGAGTGCCATCCTGAATGCAGCCTTATTCCTATAGCTTACATCTAATCAATTCCTAATTCCGTCAGTTCTAGCCCTTAAATATATTTGTTACTACAACCACTGATATTTTTATCCCCACTGTCATATTTTCAGTTCAGACACTTGCTTCTCTCAATTTTTGAAGTGATTTAGGACTTGACTCTAGTTTCTCCTTCTATCTAGGGTTTCTGAACCGCATACTGTTGACCATTTGGGCTGAAACTGGGGTAAATTGAGGTAAATAATTATTTGTTGTGGGAATGTGAAGGGTGTTATGTGCATTGTAGAATGTTTAGCAACATCCTTGAAATTTATACACTTATTATCAGTAGCCACCCCCTTCTAGTTGTGATGACCAGAAATGTCAGCTGACACAGGCAAACATCTCCTTGGGGCAAAATCATGCCCAGTGCAATGCTTTCCCCGAGATCCATGCATGTTCTCTTCACTTTCCCCCTCAGATATTTGCTCAAATGCCACAGTGTAGGTGACCACACCACCTAGCCATTTTATTAAAATTGTAATCCATCCTGCACCCATACTGGACCCCCACTGGGTATCTCCATCTCATTTATCTCTTTAATTTTCTCCTTCACACTTATCACCACCTGATATATTTTACCTCCATTATCTGTTTATTATCTGTCTCTCCTTCCCATTAAAAAATTAATAAGTCTCTTTTTCTTCCTTTGGTGATTTATCCACATTATACCTCTTTAATATAATAGTAACGCTCCCTTAGCTTTCGTATCACCTCCCCGCCTCCCCCTTTTTCCCCCAAATCCAACTCCTAAATGATAAAATGTCTCTATTCATTGTTCAGTCATGAAAATGAGATAGCAGTGTCCTGCTCATAGTTTCCCATTGCATCATCATCCACAGATTGTGGTCTGAAACCTGTTGCATGACCAGTCTTGCTTGGTCCACGTTTGGCACTGAGCCTCAGCTGCTGCCTCTCCCTCCTCCAACTCAAGCTGTGGTCTCCGAACATATCAAACCAGTTTCCTATGACCTCTGGCTTTTGTGCATCTTTTCCTTGGCCTGAAATGCTCTCTCATTCTATATTTCCAACAGGCAAAGGTTCTGCCCATCTTTCATGTCTCACCTCATACTGACTTTCATAAAATCTTTTTCAAATTTTTATCTAGAGTTTAATTATTTTTTTCTGTGTTCCCAATACAGTTTTAATACTTCCATAAAAATAACAATTTAACTGTATAATAGATTCTGCAGATATTTTCTCAATGGTTTCCAAGATCCTTGAATGGAGGAACTATGTATTTTTACATCTGGGCTGCTGGTACAGCATGTGCCTAGAACAGCACTCAGTAAATGCCTGTTGAATACATGAATGAATCTTACTTTGCATATTATTTTATATCATGCATTTTTTTATGAAACAATATATTATCCTAGAGCTATGATTACCAGTGTGCTGAGGTGCCCCAAGGAGCCACAGGGAGCACAGAAAACCAGGATATTTTGCACATTTGAGGGAAAGGTAGGCATATTACACAGGTATTAAACATCTCATAAACTACCAGCTCAAAGTAATTCAGTTTCAACATTAGATCAAGTTACACTTCACTTAATGACATCATATCTTGGTAAAGCTGGATCTTTGGCTGTTGTTGTGGTGAAAATCAAATTCTATATGAATATCAATGTGAACAGAAGAGTATTTTGTTCACTGCAATCTAAGATTAGACAAGTTTTAAGTGCCCAACAAGCATAAACAGTCTTTAGTAAGTAATTGTGACTATTTGAGTGAAATAAATATTTTTAATATATATGTATTATTTTTTTCAAATGACAACTAAGCTGTTAGGATGAAAATACTTATTAAGATGTTTCACCCTAACTGTTTAATAAATATTAAGTATAAATAAGTATTTAATAAATATATACTTTAGATATTTCTTTTGGCCTAGGCATGCTGTGGGGAAAAAAAATACTGAGGCATTGAGGGTGTCTCAAATAGAGAAAATTTGGGAAGCTCTTCCTTAGAGAGAACTGCTTGTTAGAGTTCTTATTTGTAAACAATCGATACTGATTTCTGCTGAACTCAGTAAAATAAATAAATTTGTTGAGAGCCTATTGTGGATTTTACAGAATCGTTTTAGGCTCTAGCTCGGGGTTAAATCTTCTAGAAACAATTCCTAAAACTACACCCTCAGGTACTGGTCAGGAGAGCAGTTGCAGCAGTGCTGCTCTTTGCTGGAGTGTGTATCTGTGTGTGTGTGTATGTGTGTGTGTGTGTGTGTGACAGAGAGAAGGGCAGGAGAGAGAGAGAGAAATATTGAGAGACAGAAAGAGAAATATTGAAAGACAGAGTCAATATTGAAAAAAATACAAATATTAAAAGAGTGATATTCAGAGAGGGCCCTGGCTGGTTTGGCTCAGTGGATTGAGCGTCGGCCTGCAAGCTAAGTGTCGCTGGTTCGATCTTCCAGTCAGGGTACATCAGAGAAGGAAAACTCTGACTCCAAAAAAACTCCGCTGCCTTGCGGCATACCTCTTCAGGGGAAAGGCTAAGGGAGTAAACCCCGACAGAAAATCCGGAGCCGGAGTCCCTAAGGCGGTTTGACGTTGTAGTCAACACCGGCAACTCCTGCGGCGCACCTGAACCCAAGCTGTATCGACTCCGTCTTTCCCTTGGACCCTTCAGCTGCGAAGAGAGGGGCGGTCTGCTGCATGGGCAACAGCAGACCCTCCATATTACCCTGCCCAGGCTCTGTAGCTTCAGCGTCATCGCATGATGTCGATTCAACACGGGAGGAGACAGATACCATGTCACTCCCGAGTCGGACTGCACAGCCATTCTCGGCGGTGCAGATAGACTCTTAAGAAGCTACACCATCGTCTCTCGAGACGGACGGCTGCCAACGACGACGATATTAAGAGAGATTGATCTATCGTTCTTGAAAAAGATTATTGAATTTATTGGGGTGACCTTGGTTTATAAAAATACATAGATTTCAGGTGTACAATTTATAACACATCATCTGTATATTGTATTGTTGGTTCACCACCCCAAGCCTTCTTCCATCACCACTTATCCTCCTTTTACCCTCTTCCACCTCTCCCTACTCTCTTTCCCTATGGTAATCGCCGTACTATCATTTGTGTCATTGAGGGTTTTTTTTCTTTGCTTAATCCCTTTACCTTTTTCACCTAGCCTCTCAACTCCCACCCCTTTGACAGCTGTCAATCTGTTCTCTATACTTATGAGTCTGTTTCAATTTTGTTTGTTAGTTTATTTTGTTCATTAGATTTCACATGTAAGTGAAATTGTACAGTATTTGTCTTTCTCTGACTGACTTATTTCACTTATCATAATGTTCTCCAGGTCCACCCATGCTATCACAAAAGGAAAGATTTCCTTCTTTTTGAGCCACAGAGTATTTCACTGTATAACTGTACCACAGCTTTCTTATCTACTCTTCTACTGATAATGACCTAAGCTGCTTCCAAATCTTGGCTACTGTAAAAAACACTGCAATGAACATAGGGGTGCATATATTCTTTCAAATTAGTGTTTTGGGTTCCTTCAGATAAGATCTACCATTCTTGCTTCTCCCATAATATGCTCCCAAATCAAATCCCGGGCAGTCACATCAGTTGGCTGAGATTAAATAACATGCCTGTGCCCACCTACAACAGATACATGTTCAGATTAAAGACTAAAACCTAGTGGGAAAATTTTGATCATTCCATACACCAAAAGAAGAGGAACTGGAAAACTTGAGATTCAGAATTTTTTAAAAAATGTTTTAAGAGTTATATTCAGATATGTGAACCATTGTGAGGTGGAAGTGGTTTGGGCTTGTTCTCTATGGCCACATGGACTTAGAAGGAAACTGGGACAAGGAAGAAATGTCTAGTGGCAAGGCTATGAGAGGGTACTCCTATCTGCCTGTGTGCAAGCATTAGTCAATGGTGACTTGGAAATGTGTCAAGTGGATTTCTGAGGAGGTGTATCTGACTTATAGACATGTTGGCCACAAAGATCAAAGGACATAAACATTTGAGTACCTAACCCATAATGAAAAATAGCATGAATAATCACATTATTGAAGAGGTATTTGAAAAATGTATTAAGTCAGTTTTACACTGTCTAACATCTACAGACACAATCTCATTGGTGACAAATGAAGCATAAGTTTTAGTGAGCCTTTTCTTTCACCATAAAACATCCTCTCACTTAAAAATTAGAAGTGAGAAAAGACGTCTCTTACTATTCACAAGCAGGCACAGCCAAGATCAATTTTTGGCTTACTTTCCTCTAGATTTTTTCTCTGATTTTATTTTCATTGTTGTGATCCCATTTTACTCCCTTTTTTATATGCCCTACCATATGTAATGTACCATTATATTACCTGGAGGAAGAACTACTGGGTAAATTTCTTTAAATATTTTAATAATGAAGGTTTTTATTTTGTTTATAAAATTAACCCCAGGTTATTATAAAAACTATTATTAAAATTATACAGATAAATTTAAATAAATGCTTAAAACATTAAAATAAACATTTTAAGGATTTTGACACATATTATAAAAATAAATTATAACTACTGGTAAGATAAAAGAAGAATAAAATTTGATTTTTAATGCTATAAATAGCATAAAGGATAGAAATGCTCAGTAAGTAAAAATGTCTTTGTAGATGATAAAAATAATGTAATTCTTAAAAGATTAAAAGAAAGATTTTTAAAACAAAACTGAACTTTTTTCCAGTTGATGATGACAGTTGCTTCCTAATGGTAGCTTCCTCTTAAAGAGGACAGTTTTCATACCCAGTGGAAATTAGGTTCATGCATGCAAGGACTCCTTCTAATCTGTACTGAACAAAATAACAAACAAATAAGAATTGACTTGTAGTGAGCTGGAAATAAAAGTGTATTTTCAGCAAAAGAATGATTCTGCCACACTTCAGTTTAAGTAAGATCCTCTGGGAGGAATTCGGTTGAAGTTAATTGAAAGATATGGAGAGACATAGAAAGACAATTGAGTTAAAACCACTCATAGGAGGGTTGCTTGCCTGCTCTGAGCTTAGGGAAGTACTTTGACAACCAGAGAATGTAAATGTTGTCAGTGATAAATCATTCCTGGTGGAAACCTGTCACCAGCTGTTGAGAGAGTGTGCAGTTTGTGGAATGCTTGGGGAAGACATGAATGAGCCTGAAGCTGCCTTTGTGTTGGATTCATCCCAGTCTGAAAATGTTCAGCCTTTGGGCAGGTGAATTAAGGTTTTTTTTTTTGGTTTTCCAAACCAAAGTATGTCAGACGTGTCCAAACAAACACCCTGGTATGTTGCACACCCCAGGTTCCAATCATCCACACCAGTTTTTTTACAATGAACTTACATGCACCAATTTGCGTTTTTCCCCATGAGTGTGTGGGACACCATGGTTATACTGTGGAAGCCATGTTTGGCAATGCATGGGATAGATAATCATTTGTCTGTTCGACAGGTGGCTGAAGTTAACTGTTGACTTCCCACTTGTGCATGCTTTAGTAGCTTACTGGGCATCAGCAACACCAGAAAGGCCAACTCAAGTGTATAAAAATTGTCATTGAGCTAAAAAACATTCTAAATTACTAGAATGACTATGCTAATATTATCAGGACTCAGCTGGTGGCTCTTTTAAATGGAGTAGAATCACCTAAAATTTTAACTAGTAGGTTAGCACTGAGTAAGCCTGTCTTACAGGAATTTGGTGGAAAGACACCAACATTGCAACCTGGAGATCCAGGTTTGAACTGAGAGTCAGATGCTTGCTGCTCATGTGGCATTAAAATATCTCTAAATCACTCTGTGTCTCTTTTATTCTTTTTTGGTCTGGAAAACAAAACCAATATTTCCTATGGTTTCCCTTGATGAGGTAGTGAGATTTAAAAACCTTAAAATTCTTGGCTCTTAATTTTCATCCTCAGTATTTTTGACATCCTCAGTTGTGTTTATCTGCTACAATCTTTAATTTTCCTTTCATTCTGTGTTATTCCTTTCAGTCTTCTATTCCTTTCAGTCTTATTGCTGTTTTTTATGCTATGCAACATGTACCTATGTTTGTTTGTTTTTTGCTTTTATTGTTAGGTGAATTACAAATGACAAATAAACTGATATCTGTGTTATTTTCCAAACCAGTTGTTTGCAAATATATAAAATAAGTAATAAATGTTAAGATATTTTCAAATCATAAAACACAGATACACAATAGCTATATATAGTATATAATGCATATATATTTATGTATGCATATACATGTATGAATAATGTTGTATATGTACATGTGTTTGCATGCATATGTACATATTGAGAGAGAGAAAATGTTACCAATGAAAGTCCACAACAGACAACAAAAGAAACAATGTCATCCTTTATTTTTGTTCTGGCCTTGAACACACATCTTCCCTGTATAACTTATCCATCCTAGCAAAGAGAGGTGGCCACAGGAAATAAGGCCTGTTGGACTGTGTCAGAGGGAACTAGGCTTCATGCCCAAAGGCACATGGGAAGGTCTCCTTACTTGGCTGACCACCAGGGTATCTATTACCCCTTTATTCCACAAGTTCTTCAGTTTCATTAGATAAGTTGATTAAACAAAGCAGTCAGGCGCCTCCAAATGGCAACACAACATCTACTTTAATTTCTGAAGTAGCTTTACTTATTATAAGTTAAATCTCTAAATTTTATTAGATATTGGGTTTTATTTGTAAGATGCATACTAAAGGACCTTTTGTGACATTTTGTGTGTGTGTGTGTGTGTGTGTGTGTGTGTGTGTGGTGGGGGCACTAGTGTCTTGTTTGTTGAATTATTTTCATTTCCTGCTGTTCAGTATTTTGTGTTCAGGTGTTTTCAGATGTATGCCTTCATATCTTTGGCCTTCAGAGAGGAATGATTTAAACAGTGAACATCTTAAAGTCTTTTGATCTGGTTCCATACTGTGGGAGGTCTCAACCACACCACAGCACTCATGCAGATATACAAATGAATATTGTGAATTCTGTTCAACTTGCCTTTCATTCACTTTATCCAAATATAATTAAGCCTTAAGATAAACACTTTGTCCATGACACTATTATAACTTTCATACCTTTGGAATTTATATCACACATATACTTTCTAAGCTAAATTTAACACAGAACTTAAGAACTAAATGAGGCATATGTTCTAAAATCTGTTTCTCCATATACATCTATTTTCTTTTCTAGATTTAATAAGGACCATTGTAAGAATTTTATTTTCTAAAATTTTATACACTGTGACCCAAGCATTGAAATAGTATATACTGTATCTGTTCACAAACAAAGAAACAGTCAAAAGTTAAGCAAGATAGGTTTACAGTCATCAATAAAGTAATTAGGTCACAACTGTATCATTAATTTAATAAATTTTATGTCAGAAAGTTTTATGTATAATAATAACTCATTTTAAAGTAAAATATGATAACCCTTCCCATTTTTCTTTTACTATATATTTATTTTTCTAAAAATGGATTTCTATTCAGTTTATTCACTAGCCAGCCTGATACCACCACTTAACAAAAGCTTCTCACTGCAAAAATATTCAAAAACACATTCAAATAATTCTTAATTTCTGTTTGACTTTGATTATTTAAAGGATGTTATTTTAAAGTCAAATTACTACTTATGGAAAGTTAACATTGGTGTAAAGAAGAGTGATACAATTTTAAACATGACAAAAGAGACAGAGAAACCAATGTAGCACTTATATTATAACTTTTTGGTGTTCTCTTTGAGACCACAGATAAGCTGTAGCCTTTTCCCCTCATTGTTTCCAATCAGTTTGTTGATCATTTGACAACTCATACTCTGTCTTTCTGACTAAAGTTTAACTTTCCTTTAGGTTGCCTTTCTTCCATAAAATTGCCAAAAGACTATCATTGTTTTATGTCTAAAGACTAATAATTGGCTTTAGTTCTTTCATTAATTCAATTAATTCTTATGGAACATGTTCTATTTGAAAATTCAGACAAATTCTTCTAGACTCTAGATCTCTTTGAGATAGCTTCCTTTTTACCAGTTCCGACAAAGAGTCCTGAAACTTACTTGATTTATTATTGGATCAAAGAGCTGATTTAGAGCTGATTCTATCCTCAGTGTAATCCCCTGCTAAATTGCTACCATTTGGCTGAAGCCTCAGGTGAAGCTTCCTGTAAGAGTCATCCACAAGCAAGGCAGTTCGTGCAATGGGGATCTTCCCTAACAAATATAAAGACTCACTGAGCTCAGAGAGGAACACAGAGACCAGCATCCAGAATCAGAAGCTATACGTTGCCACCTACACCTGAGATCAACCACAATAGAGTGATGCTCAAAATCAAAGGAAGTTGAGAAGAATAGAGTGTGTCCACACTTGATGAAACAGGTAACTCAGAGTCTATACCCAAAAATGCAAGTACTCTGGACTCTATCTGAGCTTTGAGAACCATGAAGAGCCTAGGATTCTACCTTACTAACAAGCCTTTGAGTTAGACTGGCACAGTTTCATGGATGCTGGTGAAAAACACAAGACTCCTGAGTCAGAGGCAAAAAACTATTATTCATAACACAGCAAGCAACATGAGCATTCATCTATTTGTATCAGGGTTTTTTTGTTTGTTTGTTTGTTTCTTTGTTTTTGCCTCCATGTCCTGAAAGGTCAATACAGATGGGCACACACAGCAGGTGCCTTTAAAAGAGAGTAACCCAAATTATTGTACTGCACAATAAGCCAGTCTTCACTTTCTCTGGAAAGACATTATCTTCATCTTCCAAGGTTGTTAGCAAATTTAACCTTTTGCTCTGGAAGGAGGCACTACTTCTGTCTTCCTAGACTATTTGCTACACAAACAACCTTTAACACAAATTCCAGAATTCATCTATTAGTGACTCTGCTCATATGATACAGAAAAATATGAGAAGCCTTTGAAACTATCTCCTAGTAGGGGTGTTTTTTCTTATCCTTCCTCATCTTTTGTGTAACAGGGATTACATTTTCAAAAATATTTAATACATATCTTTTTCTTAGAAATCATTTTTCCTGTATATAATAATAGTGTAAAAGAAGGAAGAAGTGTCTGCTGCTACTTCAGAAAGGTGGAAGATGTGACATAGACAAGAATAAGAAAGAAAACCAACTTTTCTAGCTTTCAGGAGTTGAAGAAAGAAAGAATTCAACAGGTAAGAAGAGTATATTATGAAATGTGTGTGTCCTGATTCCCTAAAGTCCCAGTCTTGGGGTGACAGAACACAAGTAGTTGAAGATAGGTCATTTGCTCTACTTCCTGGCTAAGATTTATCATTTGGGTTCTCTGGAGTTTGGGATGCAAGTTATCTATTAAGAATCAACAACTATGAAGGGCAGTGGGAGAAGCAGCAGTATACAAGAGTGCAATGTTGAATTCCAAAGCACCCCAGCAAAGCCTCAGCCATCTTCATGGAAAACTAAAAGATATATGACATGACAGTCTTCCTATCTTGTGCTGAAGTAGTTAGGCTGGTAGTCACCTGCCAATACCAGTTGATGGATGTTAGTTGTCTTAGGAGAGTTGGGCTCTTGGATGAGGCAGCTCTGAGCTGACAGCTGGAGGCTCTCTGCCAGTTGCAGTGGCAACAAATTCTTCCTTGAAAGGGGACCTAGATGATGTGGCTCCATGTCCACTACTGCATATTCCTGTGTCCCTGGGGTCTGTGTCCCATATATTTATAAGGTAGCCACACCAAGATCCTGATGAGCATCTCTTCTTGGTGAATCTTAGAAAGTTGGAAGAACTGTAGGCCTTGCCACCAGAAGGCCACAACTGATACTTCTATGTTCCTTGTCCACTATATATTCTAGATTCTCTTCACCTCAGCTACTACATATGCTGGTCTCAGTGGCTTGCTTGGGGGCATGACTCACATCTAATGCCTGTAGGCTTTTAACACCTGGTCATTATTGCCTTCTTCAGAAAGAGTAGTTTCACTTTTCCAATGACTGTCAAAACTAGACAAGAGTTTTGCAACCCAATAGCCATCACTCAATTACTGTTTGGGTGCCATGCATATTCTTCCCTGCCCTTACCTCTGCACAGTGGTCAGGTGCAATTTCTCCTGCCAAGGTGGTAAGATATCTTTCATCTTCTGGTCCTTGGACACAAAGAGTACAAGGTGTTCCAATAGCAAGCATAGGATGTTGTCCAATAGAACATTTTCTGTGTCCCTTGACAAATGGAGGCCTCTTCTAAGGACCAGGACCTTAGACTGCTGTGCTCTACCTAGTACACAGAAACAAACACAAGGAGGATCCAATATTGTGGAGACAAAGATATATGGCCCAATGAAAGAAAAGAACAAAACCCCATAAAAAGAACTAAATGAAATGGAGATAGCCAACCTATCAGGTACAGAGCTCAAAACATGATCAGGATGCTAAAAAAACTCATTGAGTATGGCAACAATATAAAGGAAGAAATGAAGGTCACACTAAGTGAAATAAAAAAAAAATCTACAGGGAACCAATAGTGAAGGGAAGGGAGCTAGAACTCAAATTAATGATTTGGGAGATAAAGAAGAAGCAAACATTCAACTAGAACAGAAAGAAAAAACAAGAATGCAAAAAAAAAAAAATGAGGATAATATGAGAAGACTCTGGGACATCTCCAACGTGCCAACATCTAAATCATAGATATGCCAGAAGGAGAAGAGAAAGAGCAAGAAATTGAAAACTTATGTGAAAAAATAATAAAAGATAACTTCCCTAATATGGTGAAGGAAATAGACATACAAGTCCAGGAAGCACAGAGAGTTCCAAACAAGTTGAACTCAAAGAGGACCACACCAAGATGCATCATAATTAAAATGCCAAAGGTTGGTATCAAAAAAAAAAAATGGCAGAGGATTGAGGGGAGGCTGTAGTTGCTTGCTCCTGAGACCTATCTGTAGTTTAGGCTAATTTTGGACAGGGCATCTCAGTTAACATCTGGATACTGGCAGGAGTTGAGCCTTGGGGCTGCTGGCAACAGAGGAGACTGTCTTGGAGTGACCTGTCTGGTGAGGATCGTGGAGGAGAAAAAGGAAAGATGCGAGTTCTGGCTGGCTTGGCTCCCCGAGCTGCAGCTAACAGTGCACAAAGATTTTCTAGTGACACTAGGTTTCCCCTAAGAGGAGTCAGGGATGGAAAGTGAGGCTCTGCATTCTGGCAGAGCCAGAAGTGGGCCAGGTGGCATCTGGCTCTGAGAGGCAAAGAGGAGCATTTTTGTTGTTGTTGTTTGTTTGTTTGTTTTTCAATTTTTTTTCTTTTGATTGATTTACGTGGATCAGGGAGGAAAGGCTAGGGGCAGGACAAGATTCTGGAGGAACGCACGTGCAAGAGCACACTCACCCACTCCCCACCCCCACCTGTCCTGGACCATATACTTGCACAACTGGTGCACAACTGGCCTGCCAGCGACCTGCCCCAGGCCCATGTGCAGAAGCACCCATGGTCCACCCATCCCAGTGTGCAACCAGCCCGCCCCAGCGAGCACTCAGAAGTACCCACTGCCCTCCTGCCCCAGCGCACAACTGGCCTGCTTGCAGCCAGCCCACCCTGGCTCACAACCAGCCCACCATGGCCAGTGCACAGAAACGCCCACAGTCTGTCCATCCCAGCACGCAACCGGCCCACCCGTGACTGGCCCAGGCCAGTGAGCAGAAGAGCCGGTGACACATCTCCCCCAGTGTGCAAGTGGCCCATCCTGGGCTGGCGAACAGAAGCGCCTGCCATCAGCCCACCCTGGCACACAAAGAGCGGTCCCGCATCCTGCCCACCCAAGGCCTGTGCAAGGGAGTGCACTCACACCTGGCAGAGGCCATATGAGGGTAGAGTGAACTAGAGATACTTTGTAAAAGTTTTGGGCACTGGCTCTGGAGAAAGAGCTGGGAGAGCAGCAGAATAGATTTCAGTGCAGAATCAACCCCACTGCTACAGGAGAAATCTCTTAAGCAGACTACTCCCTTCCAAGTGGCATTAGCCAGAGGCAGCAGCTCAACAACTGTATAAAAGATCACACCACAAAGGAAGGTCAATCTAAGAACAGAAACAAACAAGAAGAGCCACCCAAAATGGGGAGAAGGAGAAACAATACCCCATCAAAAGAAAAGGAGGAATTCCCAGAAAGAGGGATGAATAAAATAGAGAAAAGCAAACTATTAGACATGGAATTCAAAACAATGGTAATGAGAAACCTCAGTGAACTCAACGAACTCAGAGAAAACTACAAGAAACTATAGGGGAACTACAAAGAACTCCAGGGAAGCTACAAGGAAGTTACTGAGAACTACACCAGCATGAAAAAGGGCATAGAACCTATCAATAGGAAACAGGAATAAATGAAGAATACAATTTCTGCACAGAAGAACATAGTAGAAGCAATCAAAATCAGGCTGAATGAAGCTGAGGATCAGATCAGCGAGTTAGAGGACAACATAAAAAGAAAAAATTCCAGACAATGCAACAAAATGAAAAAATACTGAAAAACAATAAACATGGTTTAAAAGAACTGCAGGACAATATAAAACAATAATATCCCTATTATAGGGATACCCGGTGAGAAGAAGAAGAGCAAGGGATAAAAAACATAATTGAAAAAGTAATGACGGAAAACTTCCTGAACACAAGGAGAGAAAACGTCCCACAAATACAGGAACACAGACTGTCCCAATGAAGTTGAACCCAAGTAAGCCCACTCCAAGGCACATCATAATTAAAATGGTAACATTCAAAGGCAAAGAGAGAATCCTAAAGGCAGCAAGAGAGAAACAGCAAGTAACATACAAGGGAGCTCAAATAAGACTATAAACTGATTTCTCAACAGAAACACTAGAAGCCAGAAGCAAATAGAAAAAAAATATTTCAAGCAATGATAAACAAAGCCCTAAAACCAAGAATACTCTACCCAGCAAGGTTTTCTTTCAAAATGGAATGTGAAATAAGAAGTTTTCCAAACAAAGAAAGACTAAAAAATATATATCTTCACCAAACCAGCATTGGAAGAGATGCTAAAGGGCCTGCTTTAAGAAGAAGAGGGGAAAGGATCAAAGATGGTGGAGGAGTGAGTAGAAGCTACACTAATCTCCTCCTAAAACAAGTCTGGATTTACAACTTAATTTTGGAGAAATCATCTGGAATAACCAACTGCACACTAGCTGGAGAGAAGTCTTATAACCACGGAGAGAGAGAAAAGGCCGCTACATCACAATGTGACTGGTAGGGAATGAAGAGACATAGAAGGGCTGGCTGAGCTCCCACGGGTGGCAGCTGAAGGGACTGAGAAACAGCTCAGTGGCCAGGGGTTCTCCCTGAGAAGGGCAGGGTCTAAACCCCAACCTGGTCTTCCTAGCCTACAACAACAGAGTGGAAAGTAAAATAGTATCCAGCTGTGAAAAGCAAAAAGCCACAGGGTTTGTTGCCAGCCATAGAAAAACAGCAGGACAAAAAAAGTTCTTCAGTGGATCACATACAAAAATATTTTGGCCCCCACTTACCCTGGGCTCAAGCAGAGGGAAGGCAGAGAGGACTAGAGATGCTTGGGGAGAATTTAGCAAGGTGGTTTTGAGGGGAGAACTGGGGCAGCAGCCGACCAGGTCCCAGTGCTGACTCGTCCCCAGTACTGCAGGCAGACCATTGCCCTCCAAGTAGCTTCAGCCTGAGAGGAAGCAAAGCCCTACCTACAGAAATTAAGATCCCACACCCATGGTTCGGTTCTTAAGCCTGATGGCTAATCACAGATTGAATAGATTAACAACTAAAGAAGACAGACAAAAGCAGTAGATCCCTGGAAGACTCCAACAGGCTGCCTAGGGCCAGACTGGTACATGATCTGACGGTATCACAGGCAGACCCAGAAAGTGCAGATCATTCTAAGAAGCACCAACAAACAATAGGAGTCACAAAATGGGGAGACAAAGAAACAACCCCCCATCAAAAGGAAAGGTAGAATCCCCCAAAAGAGTGTTAAATGAAATAGAGGGGAACAAACTATCAGATATGGAATTCAAAATATGGATTATGGAGAACCTCAATGAACTCAGTGGAAACTACAAAGAACTCCAGGGAAACTACAAGGAACTCCAGAAAAACTCTAAGGAACTTACTGAGAATTACACCAGCATGAAAAAGGACATAGAAGCTATCAATAAGAGCCAGGAGGAAATGAAGAATATGATCTCTGAATTGAAGAACACAGTAGAAGGAATTAAAAGCAGGCTAGAGAAAGCAGAAGATAGGATCAGCAAGCTGGAGGACAATGTAGACAAAAACTCCCAGACAGTACAACAAAATGAAAAAAGACTGAACAAGACTGAAAAGGTCAGCTGTAGGACAACATGAAAGGTAATAATATCTGTATGATAGGAATTCCAGAAGGAGAAGAAGAAGAGCAAGGGATTAAAAAAACTCTTTGAAAAACTAATGACAGAAAACTTCCCTAACATGATGAAAGAGTCACGCAAGTCCAGGAAGCACAGAGGGTCCCAATGAAGATGAACCCCAACAGGCCAACCTCAAGACACATCATCATTAAAATGGCAACATTCAAAGACAAAGAGAGAATCTAAAAGCAGCAAGAGAGAAACAACTAATAACATACAAGAGAGCTCCAATAAGGCTATCATCAGATTTCTCAGCAGAAACACTACAAGCCAGAACGGAATGGCAAAAAATTTTACAAGCGATGAAAAAGAAAGGCCTACAATCAAAAATACTCTACGAAGCATGGCTCTCATTCAAAACGGAAGGTGAAATAAGGAGTTTCCAAGACAAAAGAAGGCTAAAAGAATACATCTCTACCAAACCAGCATTGTAGGAGATTTAAACGGTCTGCTTTAAGAAGATGAATAAACAGAGAGAGACAGAGAGAAACACGAGAACAAAGGGGAAAAATGACAATGAATAAGTACTTACCAGTAATAACCTTAAATTTAAATGAATTAAATGCTCCAATCAAATTCATAGGGTAGCTGAATAAATTAGAAAGCATGACCCACATATATGCTGTCTACAAGAGACTCACCTTAGAACAAAAGATCTACACAGACTGAAAGTGAAGGAATGGAAAAAAGTATTTCAAGAAAATAGACATGAAAAAAAGCTGGGGTAGCAATACTTACATCAGACAAAACAGATTTCACAGCAAAGGTCATAAAAAGAAACAAAGAAGGACATTTTAAAATATTTAAGGAAAAAATCCATCAAGAAGATATAACCGTTATAAATATATATGCACCCAACTTAGGAGCACCCAAATATGTAAGAAAAATGTTGAAAGACTCCAAGAAAGATATAGACAGCAACACACTCATAGTAGGGGACTTTAACACCCCATTGACAACAATGGACAGCTCTTTGAAGCAAAGAAGCACAAAGATATTGAGGTACTGTACAACACTCTAGACCAAACAGACTTAGTCAATATATATAGAACTTTTCACCCCAAAGAAGCAAAATATACATTCTTTTTAAGTGCAAATGGAACATTTTCAAAGATAGACCACATGGTAAACTGCAAAACAAGCCTCAACAAATTCAAGAAATTTGAAATTATATGAATCATCTTCTCAGATCACAATGGCTTAAAATTGGAAATCAACCTCAAGGAAAAAACTCAAAAACATTGAAACTCATGGAGAATAAATAACATGTTATTAAATAATGAATGGGTTAATAATGACATCAAGGAAGAAACCAAGAAGTTTCTGGAAACTAATGATAATGAACACACAACAACTCAAAACCTATGTGATACAGTGAAAGCAGTCCTGAGAGGAAAGTTCATAGCAATACAGGCCTACCTAAAGAAGCTAGAAGAATCTCTAACAAAAAATTTAACCCTACAGCTACAAGAACTAGAGGAAGAACTACAAGCAAAGCCGAGATAAAGTAAAAGGAACAAAATCATCAAGGTTAGAGCACAATTAAAAAATCATCAAGATTAGAGCACAATTAAATAATATAGAGACTAAACTAACAATTCAAAAGATCAACATAAGTAGGGGCTGGTTCTTTGAAAAGATAAACAAAATTGACAAGCCTTTAACCAGGCTCATCAAGAAAAAAAGAGAGAGGACCCAAATAAATAAAATCAGAAATGAAAGAGAAGAAATCATAACCTATACCACAGAAATACAAAGGATTGTAAGAAATTATTATGAACAACTGTATGGCAAGAAATTTGACAACTTAGAGAAAATGGACAAATTTCTGGAAACATATAGTCTTCCAAAACTGATTCAAGAAGCAGAAAGCCTGAACAGACCAGTAACAACTAGTGAAATTGAAACCGTAATAAAAAAACTCCAGACACACAAAAGCCCTGGACTGGATGGCTGCACAGGCGAATTCTACAAAACATTTAGGGAAGAAATATCTCCTATTCTCCTCAGACTATTCCAAAAGGTCCAAGAAGAGGGAAGACTTCAAAACTCTTTTCATGAAACCAGTATTACCCTAATTCCAAAACCAGGTCAAGACACAACAAAGAAAGAAAACTACAGGACAATATCACTGATGAACATAGATGCTAAAATCCTTAACAAAATATTGGCAAACCGGATCCAGCAACACATTAGAAAGATCATACACCACAATCAAATGGGATTCATTCCAGGGATGAAAGGATGGTATAATATTCACAAATGAATAAACGTAATACACCACATAAACAAAATGAAAGACAAAAATCACATGATCATATCAATAGATGCAGAAAAAGCATTTGATAAAGTACAACACCCATTTATGATGAAAACTCTCAGCAAAATGGGAATAGAGGGAGAATACCTCAATATAATAAAGGCCATATACGAGAAACCTGAAGCCAACATCATACTCAATGGGCAAAAATTAGGAGCATTCCCCCTGAGGTCAGGAACAAGACAAGGATGTCCACTCTCTCCACTCCTATTCAACATAGTCTTGGAAGTTTTACCACAGCAATCAGACAACAAAGAGAAATAAAAGGCTTTCAAATTGGAAAAGAGGAAGTAAAACTGTCATTATTTGCAGATGACATGATAGTGTACATAGAAAACCCTATAGACTCCACAAAAAAACTACTCGAACTAATAAGTGAATTCAGCCAAATAGCAGGGTACAAAGTCAATATTCAGAAATCGAAGGCATTTCTGTACACAACAATAAAATCTCAGAGATAGAAACTAAAAGAAAAATCCCATTTACCATAGCAACAAGAAAATAAAGTACCTGCGAATAAACTTAACCAAAGAAGATAAAAGACCTGTACTCAGAAAACTACATAACTGAAGAAAGAAATTAAGGAAGATACAAATAAATGGAAGCATATAACATGCTCGTGGATAGGAAGAATCAACATCATTAAAATGTCCATACTACCCAAAGCAATTTATAGATTCGATGCAATCCCTATTAAAATACCAATATCGTTTTTCACAGACCTAGATCAAATATTTCAAAAATTTATATGGAATCAAAAAAGAAGCCGAATAGCCACAGCAATTTTGAGGAAGAAGAACACAGTAGGAGAAATCACAATACGTGATATCAAACAATACTAAAAGGCCACAATAATCAAAACAGTTCGGTACTGGCATAAGAACAAACATATAGATCAATAGAACAGAATAGAGAGCCCAGTAATAAACCCAGGTCTATATGGTTAACTAATATTTAACAAAGAGGGAAGAGACATCAAATGGAGTGAGAAGAGCCTCTTCAACAAATGGTGTTGGGAGAACTGAACAGGGACATGCAAAAAAATGAAACTAGGCCACCAACTTACACCATACACCAGAATAAACTCAAAATGGATCAAAGACTTAAATATAATCCGTGATACCATAAAAATCCTAGAGGAAAAAAAGGCAGGAAAATTTCAGATATCCCACGGAGCAACATTTTCACTGATATATCTCTTAAGGCAAGGGAAATAAAAGAAAGAATAAAGAAATGGAAATACATCAAAATGAAAAGGTTCTGCTCAGCTAAAGAAAACATCAGCAAAATGAAAAGGAAACCAACCATATGTGAAAATATATCTGCCATTGATATCTCAGACAAGAGATTAATCTCCAAAATATATAAAGAACTCATATGACTGAACACCGAGAAGACAGACAACCCATTTAAAAAAATGGGCAAAGGACCTGAACAAAAACTTCTCTAAGGAGGATATACAGAGGACCCATAAACATATGAAAGAATGCTCAACATGACTAGCGATCAGAGAGATGCAAAGAGAAACCACAATGTGATAACACCTCACACCAGTCAGAATGGCCATAATCAACAAATCAACAAACAACTTGTGCTGGAGAGGATGCGGAGAAATGGGAACCCTGGTATATTGCTGATGGGAATGCAGACTGGTGCAGTCACTATGGAAAACAGTATGGAATTTTCTTAAAAGACTAAAAATGAAACTGCCTTTTGAACCACCAATTCAATTGCTAGGATTATATCTGAAAAATCCTGAAACACCAATTCAAAAAAACCTATACACCCCTATGTTCATAACAACACTCTTTACAATAGCCAAGTGCTGGAAACAACCTAAGTGCCCATCTGCAGATGAGTGGATCAAAAAACTGTGGTACATTTACACAATAAAGTACTATGTAGCAGAAAGAAAGAAGGAACTTCTACCATTTGCAACAATATAGATGGAACTAGAGAGAATTATGCTTAGCGAAATAAGCCAGGCAACAAAAGAAAAATACCTTATGCTGTCTCCTATTACAGAAAACTACTGAACAACACAAACAAATGAGCAAAATTGAACCAGAGCTATGTAAACAAGGAGTAGACTAACAGTAACAAGGAGGGAGGCGGGAAGGAGAGAAGAGGGTAAGAAGGGGAAGGATCTAGTCCAAAAACATGTACAAATGACCCACGGACATGGACAACTGAGTGGGGACTGAATGTGGGAGAAGCTGGGGACAGGATGCAGGGAAGCAAGAGGAGGAAAAAAAGTGAGACAACTGTAATGGAAAAACAAACAAAAAAATTCTTAGTGGGGGAAAAATAAAGATATGAAGAATGGAAATGCCAGTTCAGTGAATATCAAAATGACAAGGATTTTCCTTCAAACTGTATATTTTTCACCCTATCTGATCCCTCCAGAGTTTGGTATTCTAAAGAAGTAAGTAATGACATGTTTCTTTGCATAAAACTAATAAGACCAGTTGTTAATAAAGTTTTGTTTTTTTTTTACCAAGACATTGAGTGGAATGTCATGCCTAAAGGAGACATGCTTGGGCTCTGGTTGTTACCAAAAAGCCCTGAGGAAGTGGGATTGACTTTCGAAGGTAATAAAAGCCCAAAGATAAAAGGCGTGGTACCATAGTTGGTTGTGGGGTCCACAGGAATCTTTCCAGGGAAGGAATGAAGATTGTTTTCTTGAAAGATGGCTAGAAGGGACCTTAAGGCACAATGGAAAACCAGAAGGACTTGGAAAAGGCAGGTGTGTACAGGCAAAGCTGAATGCCAGGTATGTGACTCAGCTTCTGTGCCCTGAAGGGCAGACTGAAGGTCACCCTAAGTGTTCCTTGTGTAAGTTCCAGCAAGGCAGAACAAAAGATCATAAGTGATCATTTGCTGCTCTTGTTGTGTTTATGCAAATAAACATGACAAATAAAAAATAGACTTAATGCAGTCCCTTTAATGACAAGGAAGATAATCTTAGGAAGAAAAATCATTATTCATGGAAAATCATAATGTTCAGTGGTAGACTATAACGTAGTGCAGCTAACCGTCTTTAAAGTTTCTTTTCATTTAAAATTTGTTTTCATTTGAAAGTTAAACTATGTCTGTGGTATCATCAAAGATGTTTAATTTACAAGCAAGAAGAATGTCAAATGCCTTGGAACTGAATGTTTTTCCAATAAGACAGTCTTATATATTTAGAGACTTGTTTGTTGGTTATGTTACATAAATTAACATGTGTTTTCTGTTTTGAAAGGGCATAAGCTTATGATATGATTACCTGAGTGATTGTCTGTACGTATAGACCTCACTTAATCCTGTCTGCATCGCTACCTCCTGAGACTCAACGGTTTGGCTGAACTAAGTGGCTGGGTTGGTGAAGTATGGGGTGGTCTGTGGGCTTCACTTTAAAACTGGTTTCTGTTTTCTATCGTAATGGCTTGGACCAAAAGGGCCCAGAGGTCTGAGAGGGGGGAAAACCTAAAATGTTCCCCTCTGCCCAAACTAAGTATAATGGGCAAAAGGGTTTTGGACAGGTGAGATGTACCTGACACACCTTCCTCCAAAGAAGCCCCTTTTTCCCCTAATGTGGGACATTGAAAAATTAATACCTATCTTTTGTCATCTAGTGGTTATGGACTGAATGATGTCTTTTAACCCTATTGCCAAATCTGTTGCCTCCAGAATGCCAGCCTGTTAAACCAAGCAAGCCATTGCCTGGGGACAGCCATTGACCTGGAGTCTGCACGATCCTTCCCCATATGGGAAGGCCACCTTCCCGTCCACACCACCACTCTTATTAGGGATTTCTGGACCCAAGTGTAGGTAGGACGATGAGCATGTCCAGCTTGAAGCAGCTAGAGGAGCTCGAGACCTTCGCCCATTGTCCTTTATAAGATTATAAAGGGTTTTAAATCTGAGAGGGAAGGATTGTTATTTTATATTGTTAAAATAATTAATTATCATGGACATGGACAGCGGGGAGGGATATGATTGCAGGAGAGGGGGTGGGTTGGGTGGGGGAGAGAAATTGGGAGAAAAGGTGACAATTGTAATTGAAAAACCAAAAATAAATAAATAAATAATTAATTAGTCATTTATTTATTTAAAAAAAAGAAGAAGAATATATTAAAGGGTGAAGCGGGAGAGCTTGTATGTATGACCCATGGGCATAGACTTTGAGAGGGATTGCTGGGAGTGGGTGGTGCTGGGTGGAGGGGAGCAAAGGAAAAAAATTGGAACTATTGTAACAATATAATCAATAAAATATACTTTAAAAAAATTTTTTTAAAAGAAGAAAAAGAAAGAGAGAGGGAAAAGAACACAGGTACAAAGGGACATAAATAAATACCTGTCAATAACCCTAAATGTAAATGGATTAAATTCTCCAGTCAAAAGACATAGGGTAGTGGAATAGTTATGAAAACATGACCCACAATATGCTGTCTACAGGAGACTCACATCAGATAAAAAGATCTACACAGACTTAAAGTGAAGAAATGAAAAAAATTATTCCAAGAAAATGGACATAAATAAAAGCTGTGGCAGCAACACTTATATCAGACAAAACAGATTTCACAGAAAAGGCCATAAAAAAAGACAAAGAAGGACATTTCATAATAATTAAGGGAACAATCTATCAAAAAGATATAACCCTTGTAAACATATATGCCCTCAACATAGGAGCACCCAAATATATAAGGAAAATATTGGAAGACTACAAGAAGGATATCAACAACAACACACTCATAACAGAGAACTTTAACATCCCACTATCAACAATGGACAGATCTTCAAATCAAAGAAACACCAAAGATATTGTGGCCTTGAACAATGGACTTACTTGATTTATGTAGAGCTTTTCACCCCAAAGAAGCAAAATATGCACTCTTTTCAAGTGCACATGTAATAGTTTCAAATATAGACCACAGGATAGGACACAAAACAAGCCTCAACAAATTCAAATTCAAGAAAATTGAAATTATATTAAGCATCTTCTCAGATCAAAATGGCTTGAAACTGGAGATCAATCTCAAGGAAAAAACTCAAACACGTTCAAACTCATGGAGAATGAATAACATGCTATTAAATAATGAATGGATAAACAATGACATCAAGGATGAAATCAAGAAGTTTCTGGAAACTAATGATAATGGGCACAACAAAGCCCAAAACTTATGGGACACAGCAAAAGTAGTCCTGAGAGGAAAGCTCATAGCAATAAAGGCCTACCTAAAGAGGATAGAAGAATCTCAAATAAAAATCTAACCCTACAGCTACAAGAACTAGAGGAACAACAACAAACAAAGCCCAGAGCAAGTAGAAGAAAGGAAATCAAGATCAGAGCAGAATTAAATGACATAGAGACTAAACAAACAATTCAAAAGATCAACAAAACCAGGATCTGGTTCTTTGACTTTTCAAAGAACAAACAAAATCAACAAGCTTTTAGCCAAGCTAATCAAGAAAAATAGAAAAAAAACAAATAAAATCAGAATCAAAAGAGGAGAAATCACAACCGATACTATAAAAATACAAAAGATTGTAAGGAATTACTACAAATGAGTGCATGGCAAGAAATTTGACAACCTAGATGAAATGGACAAATTTCTGGAAACATATAATCTTCCAAAATTAAATCAAGAAGAAGCAGAAAGCCTGAATAGACTGAAAACAACTAATGAAATTGAAACAGTAATTAAAAAACTAACGGCACACAAAACTCGGCACAGGATGGCTTCACAGGCAAATTTTATAAAACTTTTAGGAAAGAACTAATGCCTATCCTTCTCAAACTATTCCAAAAAATCCAAGAGGAGGGAAGACTCCGAAACTCTTTCTATGAAGCCAGTATTACCCTAATTTCAAAACCAGGTCAAGACACAACAAAGAAAGAAAACTACAAGCCAATATCGCTGATAAAGATAGATGCTAAAATCCTCAACAAAATATTGTTAAACAGAATCCAGCAATACGTTAAAAAGATCATACACCATGATCAAGTGAGATTCATCCCAGGGATGCAAATATGGTTTAATATTTTCAAGTTAATAAACATAATACACCACATAAATAAAATAAAAGACAAAAATCAAATGATCATATCAATAGATGCTGAAAAAATGGATAAAATGTAGTAAGAAGGGCCTCTTCAACATATGGTGGAGGGAGATCTGGACAGGAGCATGCAAAAAAATGAAACTAAACTACCAATTTACACCACACACCAGAATAAATTCAAGATGGGTCAAAGACTTAAATGTAAGCCATGACACTATAAAAGTCCTAGAGAAAAACATAGGCAGGAAAATTTCAGATATCCTATGTAGCAATATTTTTGCTGATATATCTCTTAAGACAAGGGAAATAAAGGAAAGAATAAACAAATGGGACTACATTGAACTAAAGAGTTTCTGCTCAGCTAAAGAAAACATCAGCAAAATGAAAAGGGGACCATCCATATGGGAAAACATATTTGCCAATGATACCTCCGACAAGGGATTGATCTCCAAAATATATGAAGAACTTATACTACTCAACACCAGGAAGACAGACAATCCAATTAAAAAATGGGCAAAGAACCTGAACAAACATTTCTCTAAAGAAGACATACAGAGGCTCCATAGGCATATGAAAGAATGCTTAACATCACTAGCCATCAGAGAGATGCAAATAAAAACGACAATAAAATACCACTTCACACCAGTCAGAATGGCCATCATCAACAAATCAACAAACACCAAGTGCTAGCGAGAATACAGAGAAAAGGGAACCCTAGTGCACTGCTGGTGGGAATGCAGACTGGTGCAGCCACTATGGAAAACAGTATGCATTTCCTCAAAAAACTAAAAATGTAACTGTCTTTTGACCCAGCAATTACATTGCAAGAATTATACTGAAAGAATTTTGAAACACCAATTGAAAAAAAACTATGTACCCCTATGTTCATAGCAGCACTATTTACAATAGCCAAGTGCTGGAAACAGTCTAAGTGCCCATCTATAAATGAGTGGATCAAAAAGCTGTGGTACATTTACACAATGGACTACTATACAGCAAAAAGAAAGAACTCCTGCTATTTGCGACAACATGGATGGAGCTAGAGAGAGTTATGCTTAGCGAAATAAGCCAGGCAATGAAAAACAAATACTATATGATATCACTTAATACAGGAAACTAATGTAAAACACAAACAAAAGAACAAAATTGATCCAGAGGCATGTAAACAAGAAGCAGACTAACATTTAAATGGTGGGGGAGAAAAGGGGTAAGTAAGGAAAAGGTCTAGTCAAGGAACTAGTATAAATGATCCATGAACAAGGACCACGGGGTGGGGGTTGACAGTGGGAGAAGCAAAGGGGAAGCAATGGGGGGGAAAGTGGACAACTTGTAATATAAAAACAATAAACACAAAAACAAACAAACAAATAAATAAATAAAATGCCAATGGTTAAAGATAAAGAATCTTAATAGCAGCAAGACAAAATAAAAGTGTTACCTACAAAGGAGTTCCCATAATATTATCATCTGATTTCTCAAAAGAAGCTGCAGGCAAAAAGGACTGGCAAGAATTTCCTAACGCAATAAAAAATAAGAACCTACAAGCAAGATTACTCTGTCCAGCAAAGCTATCATTTGAATGGAAGGGTAGATAAAGTGCTTCCCAGACTAGGTAAATCTAAAGGAGTTCATCATCAACAAGCTCTTATTATATGAAATGTTAAAGGGACTTATTTAAGAAAAAGAAGAAGATCAAAATTATGAACATTAAAAAGGCAACAAATTCACAATTATCAAATATGAATCTTAAAAATAATTTTTAAAAAAACTAAGCAAACAACTAGAACAGGAACAGAATCATAGCTATGGAGATCATCTGGAGGGTTATCAGCTGGGATGGGGAAGGAGGAAATGGTACAGGGATTAAAAGCATAATTGGTAGGTACAAACAGACAGTGAGATGTTAAGAATTGTATAGGAAATGGAAAAGCCAAGGAATTTATATGCATGACCAATGGACATGAATTAAGCGAGGTGGGGATTGCTGGAGGGAAAGGAGGTACTGGGAGGAGGGGAGCATAGGGGGAATAATAGGAACAACTGTAATAACATAATAAATAAAATATACTTTAAAAAGTCACTTTTTCCTTTTTTGACTTATGAGGGTGTCAGTGTGGATAACGCTGACCACTTCACCCATGACTTCACTTTGTTCTCTTGAATCTTCCTTCACTCACTGGACAAGTATGTGTTGTGTATTCATCGTGTGCCAGGCATGAAGCTACATACTGGGCATACAAGTGGTGGTCAAAATAGTTATGATCCCCACCCTCAGTCAAAAGAGAATGGAGAGAGTATCAGACACTAAATAAATCATTGCAAAATTGGAAATAGAGAGAAGCAGCAGTCTGAGAGTAAACAACACAGAACTGCAGGTAAAAATACTGCTGGGGGCAGTACAGATCCGAAGACCATTCCAGAATAGGTCTGGCTGTAGAGTAACAGAAGCTGGGACTTGAACGCTAAGAAGTCAGTCCTATGACTCAATATGATGGACACAGCTTTCCAAGAAGAACTCTAAGGCAGAAAAGAGAGGTCTTTTGGAAAACTCAGATGTGTCCTTATAGAAAATAGAGATGTAGCCATTATTAGCACTTTATGGCATGACTTTCAGACCTCACATGTGTCCACATTGTTCATTTAATACTACACAGTGACTGTTATTTTCTGTGGTTGAATATCTGCATGGTAATTCTTTCGTGGATATGTTAAATTGATACAAACAAACCCTTGTTTGGGGATATTTAATTTGAATACTTTATTTTTTAAAGTATATTTTATTGATTATGTTGTTAAAGTAGTTTCAGTTTTTTCCCCTTTGTACCCCTCTGTCCAGCACCCCACTTCCCTCCAGCAATCCCAGCCCCCTTAGTTCATGTCCATAGGTTGTGCATATAAGTTCCTTGGCTTGACCCTTTCTTATATAATTCTTAACTTCCTATTTTGTACCAACTGATTATGCTTCTTAATCCCTGCACAATACCCCATTTCCCCCCATCCCCTCTCCCAGCTGATAACCCTCCAAATGATCCCCATACCTATGAACCTGTTCCTATTCTGGTTTGCTTAGTTGGATTTTGTTTTTATTTTTTAGATTCAGTAGTTGATAGTTGTGAATTTGTCATCATTTTAGTGTTCATAGTTTTGATTTTCTTTTTCATAGTTAAGTCTCTTTGACATTTCATATAATAATGGCTTGGTGATGATGAACTCCTTTAGCTTTACCTTGTCTGGGAGGCACTTTATCTGCTCTTCCATTCTAAATGATAGCTTTGTTGGATAGAGTAATCCTGGTTGCAGGTTGCCTTTCATCACATTGAATACTGCTTGCCAGTTTCTTCCTGACTGCAAAGTGTCCTCTGAGAAATCAGCTGATAGTCTTATAGGCATCCCCCCTGGAGGCAACTCTTCACCTCTCTCTTGCTGCCCCCAGGACTCTCTCTTTATCTTTCACCTTTGGCATCTCAATCATGATGTGTCCTGGTGTGGTCATCTCTGGGTCCAGCTCGCCCGGGATCCTCCGTACTTCCCAGAGCTGTATGTCCATCTCCTTCACAAAATTTGGAAAGTTTTCCTCAATTTTTTTCAATTTTTGCTTCCTCATTTTGCACTGGTTGACTATTTTTTCTTCCTTATGTTCCAAATCATTGATTTGAACCCCAGTTTCCTTCCCTTCACCATTGGTTTTGTGTGGATTTTCCTTCATTTCACTTAGCATAGTCTTCACTTCTCTTATGCGTTTGCTGTACTCAAGCATATCTGTCAAGCTTGTAACCATCTTTATCATCAGTGTTTTGAATTCTACATCTGTTAGGTTGTCTGTCTCCTCATCTGTGAGGTTGGCTATCTCCTCGTCGCTTAGTTTTCCCACTGGAACCTTGATCTGTTCCCTCTTTTGGGCCATACTTATCTGTCTCCTCTTCTGAGAGGCTCCTGTGTTTGTTTGCCTCCGCATCCCTGGTGGAGCTGTCGCTCCTCTTATGTTGTGATGGGTGGAGCCTTAGGGATTCATCATTACAGGGCAACCCGTTTTACCACGTTGTGTCACTGTATGTTCAGGAGAAGTCCGAGAGGGAACAATGTCACCTGCCCAGAACTTGCCCCTTTTCCAGGAACCTCTTTCACTTCTGCACCAGACTGGCACCCGTCTAGCTCCTGCCCTGGCTGTTGTTCTGAGTGGGTGGGTCTTTGGATGTTCTAGAACCTTAAACAAGCAGACTCTGCTGAGAGACTGGCAGTTTCTGCCTTCACCTCAACCCTCACTGGACTGCACAGTTAGAAGCAACGAGGCTTGATTTTCCCCAGTGCTGGGACCATGAGCTGCTATATCTGGTAAGAAGATGGGAAAGCTTCCCAGGTGTCCCTCCTGACTTTTTAAAACAGGTGACTGTGCTTTCTGCCAGCCTGCCGCTGCCACCGCTGCTGCCACCACCACACCGCATCCTCTCTGCCCATCGTACCTGTCTGGATAAGTATTTCTTATTTATATCTTTGTCTGTTGGACTTCCATGCAGTTTGATTTTCTGGAACTTCTGGTTGTTTCTAGTTCTGAGGTAGCTGTATTTCTTCTTAGTTGTGGAGGGAGATGCAGTGTGTCTGTCTACGCTTCCATCTTGGCCGGATAATTTGAATACTTTCAAAGTAAATGCATGTTCATGGTAAACCATTCTAATAGTGCAAATACTCAGATAATAAGTATTAACCTCACCCTACCCACCCCTAGCCCTCCGAAGCCCAGAGTCTCTTTCCTGGAGGTAATCACAGCTAACTGTTTCTGGTGTTTCTCCAGACATATCCTATGTGCATTTAAAGATGTATGACTGAGTATGTGTATGTATATTCTCTTTTTTTACACAAATGGGGTAATATTGTAGATATCAATCTATATCTTATTTTTCCTTAATAACATATACTGTTAATCTTTCTGTATCAGCACATACACATTTATCCATTGTTTTTAATGGGCACCATAGTTTATTTAGCCAAATTTTTATTATTGAATATTTAAGGTGCTCCTTTGTTTGCCTTTTAATATTTTTATTTATAACACAGGTATCTTTTGGGAAATTCAGAGCTTAAGTGTTGCAGGTCATTGAGCTTTACAAATGCATATCCCTGTGTAGTAATACACAGACCATTTCCATCAGTCCAGAAAATTTCTAGTCATTTCCCAATAGCTATCCTCACTTCAGAAAGACCAATATTCTTGTTTCTTTTACCATAGATAAGATTTTCTTGTTCTAGAACTTCAAATGATAACATACACTATGTACCCTTTTTTATCTGGCTTCTTTTACTCGACATAATGTTTTTTTCTAAGATTCATCTATGTTTGTCTATATTAGTAGTTTACTTTTATTTGATGCTAAGTAACGTTTTGTCACATAACTATGCCACAGTTTGTTATCCATTTTTCTATTGATGGGTATTTGCTCTGTTTCCAGTTTTGGTTATTATGAATAAAGCTTCTACAAACATTTTTGTATAAATATTATGGTGACCACTTGTTTTCTTTCTTTCGAGAGTGGAATTGTTGGGTTAAAAATAGGTATATGTTTAACTTTTAAAGTAACTACCAACACATTTTCCATTGTGGCTCAACCATTTCATGTTCCTCCCAGCAATGAATCAGTTTCAATGTATGACTATACTCATGATTAATTTTTGACTTTTAAATAAGCTATTCTAATGGTTGTGAGATGGAATCTCATTGTGCTTTAAATATGCACTTTCTAATGACTAATGAGGACACAGTATTCTAGGGAAAAGAAATAACAATTGTGAAGACCGTAAAGAGAATAGATGTGCCTTTTGGGAAATTATTATATATAATTTTATAGAAAATAAAGACATAAACATTAGCATTTTAGATTATATATTTCTAGATCTTTCTCTTCCTTTCTCTATCTCTATCTCTATTTTTTCTCTCTGGGAGAGACTGAATTTATCCTCTCAAAATTCTCAAAGTTAAAGCCCCAACTCCTCTTGCGATGGTATTTGGAGATGGGACCTTTAGGAGGTTATTAAATAAAGCATGAAGGTGGGGTCCAATGATGATATTAATGCCCTTATATATAGAGGATGAGACACAAGATCCCAATGGAAGGCTATGTGAGGACAAAATCAAGAAGAGGCTTTTCACCGAGAACCTGACCATGCCTGCCCTCTGATCTCAAACTTTCAGCTTCCAGAGCTGTGAGAAGTAAGTGGTTTTCTGTTATAAAGTCTCAAACTGACTAAGACAATATATTTTTACATTATTAGATATTCTTTTTCAACATTATATTAACAATATTATAGTATCACATTTTATGATATAGCGTACTCTTTGTTATTTCCTGCCACCTTGATCCATTCAAGGTGTGTTTAAAATTTATGAGGATAAGACAAGAGTAGCCCTCTCCTAATATATGCTTTCTCATTGGTCATGATTAAATGCCATGGGTAGTATATGAAGCATCATCTCTCTGGTTGGCTGGAATTTCTGTCTTCAGCAGGCTGCCATGCCAACATCTTCTGCAGCTCACAGCTTCCCAGAGCTCTTCTTTTCAGGACCTAGGGAGTCCTATCCTACTACACAAGTACCACTTTGTATTTGTCCAAAGACTTGTGAAAACCCTTGGCATTTTTCTGGAGCTTTTTCACTGCACAGCCTTCTTCTCTCTCATGTCCTGCCCACAAATCCCAGCTACTCAGTAGCCCCCAACCCTGCTTCACTTAGGTTACACTTTCCTGCATTTGGTCCATAAGGGCCACTAAGCTGAAAATGGGAGTAATCTGGCACAAAATTGTGCATTTCTCTTCTCTCTGTGAACACAGTCTTACATTTCCTATTTTCTGATAACTGTAAAAGGTTGCTTTTTTCTGTTCTGTGGTTTTGTAGTTACTTATGCTGGCGGTGGGGGGCAGCTATTCTGATCTCAGTCACTTTTTCATGGTCCAAACTAATTGACTTGTTTTATTTGTAAATTGTTCTGCTATTAAAAATAAATCTTCAGCAGATATATATTTAGCTTTCTATTTACAGATGCCCCAAACAATTTTTTTTGGCTACATATTTATATTAAGAGTAATAATACTGAGTCAAGATAGGTAGCTTATGGAATTTTCCCCTAATTGTGTTGTTGCTTTTAGCTATACCCCAGTATACTTCATTAATAAATAAGAAATTTTAATTAATTAGTTTTACAAGAAAAGAAATGTATATTGCACCCCCACCCCCGTGGAGCCAAATAGAATTATAATTAAATAGAAATCTTTCTCATGGATCTATATTCACTATCTTTGGAAGAAACCAACATTAACAGGTCTACAAACACATGTGTATTTTTCCTTTCATTTGTTTTATGACACAGATGGAAATATGTTATTTGCATTGTTGTGCACCATTTAAAAAATTAGCAACATATCTTGAATAAACTCCCATGTTTGTGTAGGTTTACCTATCTCATATTCTAAAAGAGCTTTATTTTCTAGATGTATCATAATTTAATTAATCAATTCCTTATTGATGGGCATTTATAGTGTTTTCACTTTTAGCATTTCAAATAATGCTGCAAGGAAGAATTTGTGCAGACCTTCATGCAGACATGAAAGTATGTCTCCAAGATAAGTTAGTTCTCAAAGTGAAATTGGTAAGACAAAATAAATATGCATCTTATTTTGTTGTAACATCAAAATATTCTCCAAAGAGATTCTACCAATTTTCACTTCCACGCATAACAGATGATACCATCTGTTGGTCCACATCCTCTGTACACTGTGAATATGACTTTTTAGTCCTTGCCCATCTGATAGTTTTAAAAAATAGCATCTTGTTTCTACTTGTTATTATTTAATTATGAGTAAAGTGATGCTTATTTCCCTTTCTTCATATTGGTGTTTATTTAAACTGCTTGTCCACATCCTTTGAATAACAAACTTTACTGAGGCCAAGCTGCGTTAGGTAGTTACTGCTAATTTTATGGAATTATGTGAACAAATCTCATAAACCATATGATTTACCCCAACAAGATGTTTCTGAAGTTGTATGTTTTTCTAGCACTTATAAAATCTGTTTTAATGAATTTTATTCTCTAAATTCTTAATTCACATCATTTTTCTTTAAGTGTTTGATTACACCAATATCTCTCTATTACATTTAAAAAATGGGAATTTAGTCTTTCTTAACTCTGGTTATAAGAAAAGCAAAATTCTTTGATCATTTTTAGACACCTGGATCTTCTTTGACTACTCTCTGTCATCACCTTACAATTCTAAATCAACCTTTTTTCAACATCTGGGAGGGGTTAGGGTTGATGCCTGCATTGTAAGCATTGTCAGGTTAATGATAGGACCTTAGGTCCCTTATTCTTATGTAGGCACCTTGGAGCAACTCTTATTTGTGTAACTACTTAAGAGATGAATACTACCTTTAGTGGGATTTGAGTAAAAGCTGCTAAAGGGACTTTATCCTTGGGGCCTCTTCCTGGGCTCCCTCGGGAGCTGCCTAGCAAGGCTTTGGGACATGCTGAGGGTTATACTTGAACTTGTGCAGACTGAGTCTCAGACAGAAGCTGCCTCCCACTTCTCCCCTTAATCTTGGGCTTTGTCGGATTTATTGTGTGCCAATATAATAAACTACACATGATGTCACAAGGAGAAAACACTATAAATGGCACACAGTATCCAAAGGCTGTGAAATGAAAGGATTGGTACTGCTGGCAAAAATATTTCTAGACCGAAAGAAGATCCATGGCAGAAAAGACAGAGCTGAACTGCAGGTGTGGACAATCACTTAAATTCATAAGCCCTCACCTCATTAATATGGTTGATCAGGACATCAGACATTTCCACCTTCTGTGAATAGGCTTTTTTTGATGAATTCTTAAGTAGCTTCTTAGCCTCCATGGCGGCTCCATAATTGTGACCTTATAACAGTTACCATGGAAAGAATTCCTAGATTATAAATAATGACAATGTGAGTTTCTTAGTTACCAAGTGTATTTATACAATGAATTCCAAAGGTACATGACATTTAATTTCAGCCTATTTTTTATAAACTAAAGGATAAAAAAGGAAAATGCCTTTCTTTACTCAAAAATCATTGTATTATTTTTCCAAATCTAGTTATAAAACACTAGATTTATATGACTATTAGGGAAAGTTAACGATTTTAGTAATATACTATTCTTGAAGGTTTAAGGAAGCGTTTACAATAACATAGATTTCTGTGTTGTCTAGTTATTAAAACCATGCAACAGAATTAGATGTATAAAATTTATCTTAAAAAAAGATGTAATATCCCTCAATTATGTCATTTGACACATGAATTGGGAAGATATGCCTTTTACTTTGTAAAATAATTTTATTAACAAAAACCATTATTGTCATGCAGAGTTCTTGAAAGCAAAGGTTTAGATAGTCAGAGGAATCATGAACCAGAAAAAAAGGAGTGAGGATTCCTAAAAAAATATATTACAAAAAAAAAGTGACAAACTGGATTTTAAATAACATTCTAATGTGTTGCATAAATACAAGTTCAAAAAAGATATGAAAGCAATGGAAATACACTAATTTCTTTCTTTAAAAAAAATTTTTTTTTTTGGTTTTTCAATTACAGTTCTCCCATTTTTTCCCCATTGCTCCCCCCGCACCCAGCCCATCCTTTCTCCCATAATTATATCCCTCCCCGTTGTCCATGTCCATGAGTCATTTATACACGTTCCTTGACTAAACCCTTCCCTTATTTATCCCCCTTCTCTCTCCCCCTCTGCCCTATTGACTGTTATTCGGCTCCTTGTCCTATTTAGTTCATTTGTTTATGTTGTTCTTTAGTTTCCTGTATTAGGTGATATCATATGGTATTTTTCTTTCTTTGCCTGGCTTATTTCACTAAGCATAATTCTCTCTAGTTCCATCCATGTTGTCGCAAATGGCAGGAGTTGCTTCTTTCTCTCTGCTGCATAGTATTACATTGTGTAAATGTACCACAGTTTTTTGATTCACCCATCTACAAATGGGCACTTAGGCTGTTTCCAGCACTTAGATATTGTAAACAGTGCTGCTATGAACATAGGGGTACATAAGTTCTTTTAAATTTGGGTTTTAGGATTTTTCAAGTATAATCCTAGCAGTGGAATCGCTGGTTTAAAAATGCAGTTCCATTTTTAGTTTTTTGAGGTAATTCCATACTGTTTTCCATAGTGGCTGCACTAGTCTGCATTCCCACCAACAGTGCAGTAGGGTTCCCGTTTCTCCACAACCTCGCCAGCAATTGTTGTTTGTTGATTTGTTGATGATGGTCACTCAACTGGTGTAAAATGGTATCTCATTGTGGTTTTTATTTGCATCTCCCTGATGGCTAATGATGTTGAGCATTTTTTCATGTGTCTATGGACCTTCTGTATGTCCTCTTTGGAGAAGTGTTTGTTCAGGTCTTTTGCCCATTTTTTAATTGGGCTGTTTGTTTTCTTGATGTTGAGTCATATAAGCTCTTTATATATTTTGGAGATCAGTCCCCTGTCTGTGATGTCATTGGCAAATATGTTTTCCCATAAGGTTGGTTTCCTTTTCATCTTGCTGATGTTTTCTTTTGATGAGCAGAAACTCTTTAGTTTGATGTAGTCCCATTGGTTTATTTTTTTTTCCTTTATTTTTCTTGCCTTTGGAGATGTATCCATGAAGATATTGTTATGTGAGATATTTGAAATTTTCCTGCCTATCTTTTCCTCTAGGACTTTTATGGTGTCATGGCTTACATTTAAGTTTTTGATCCATTTTGAGTTTATTCTCGTGTGTGGTGTAAATTGGTGATCTAGTTTCATTTTCTTGCAAGTCCCAGTCCAGTCCTCTGAGCTCCATTTGTTGAAGAGGCTCTTCTCACTCCATTTTATGTTCCTTCCTCCTTTATCAAATATTAGTTGACCATAGAGGCCTGGGTTTATTTCTGGACTCTCTATTCTGTTCCACTGATCTATATGTCTGTTCTTTGCCAGTACCAGACTGTTTTGATCACAGTGGCTTTGTAGTATTGTTTGATATCTGGTGTTGTGATTCTTCTTGCCGTGTTTTTCTATCTCAAGATTGCTTTTGCTATTCGGGGTCTATTTTGGTTCCATATGAATTTTTGAAGTATTTGTTCTAGGTCTGTGAAATATGTCATTGGTATTTTAATAAGGATTGCATTGAATCTGTAAATTGCTTTGGGTAGTATGGCCATTTTGATGATGTTGATTCTTCCCATTCAAGAACATGTTATTTGCTTCCATTTATTTGTATCTTCCTTAATTTCTTTCTTCAATGTTACATAATTTTCAGAGTACAGATCTTTTATCTCTTTGGATAAGTTTACTCCTAGGTACTTTATTTTTCTTGTTGCTATAGTAAATGGTATTTTCTTTTTTGCCTCTGTCTCTGATATTTTATTGTGGGTGCACAGAAATGCCTTGGATTTCTGTATATTTATTTTATACCCTGCTGTTTTGCTAAATTCACTTATTATATTGAGTAGTTTTCTAGTGGAGTTTATAGGGTTTTCTGTGTATACTATCATGCCATCTGCATATAATGATAGTTTTACTTCTTCTTTCCCAATTTGGATGCCTTTTATTTCTTTTTCTTGTCTGATTGCTGTGGCTAGGACCTCCAACACCATGTAGAATAGGAGTGGAGAGAGTAGACATCGTTTTCTTGTTCCTGATCTCAGGGGGAATGCTTTCAGTTTTTGTCCATTGACTATGATAATGGCTTCAGGTTTCTCATATATAGCCTTAATTATGTTAAGGTGTGCTCCCTTTATTCCCATTTTGCTGAGTGTTTTCATGATAAATGGTTGTCGTATTTTACCAAATGCTTTTTCTTCATCTATTGATATAATCATGTGATGGTTGTCTTTCATTCTATTTAGGTGATGTATTATATTTATTGATTTGCAAATATTAAACCATCCTTGCATCCCTGGAATGAATCCCACTTGATCGTGGTGTATGATCTTTTTGATGTATTGCTGGATCCGGTTTGCCAATACTTTGCTGAGGATTTTAGCATCTATTTTCATCAGTGGTATTGTCCTGTAGTTTTCTTTCTTTGTTGTGTCTTGACCTGGTTTTGTAATTAGGGTAATACTGGCTTCATAGAAAGAGTTTGAGATTTTTCTCCCTTCTTGAATTTTTTGGAATAGTTTGAGGAGGGTAGGCATTAGTTCTTTCCTAAATGTTTTGTAAAATTCACCTGTGAAGCTATCCGGTCCAGGGCTTTTGTGTGCCGGGAGATTTTTCATTACTGTTTCAATTTCCTTCTTTGTCATTGGTCTGTTGAGACTTTCCACTTCTTTTTGATTCAGTTTTGGAAGGTTATATGTTTCTAGAAATTTGTCCATTTCTTCTAGGTTGTCAAATTTCTTGCCATACAGTTGTTTGTAGTAATTTCTTACAATCCTTTGCATTTCTGTAGTATCAGTCATGATTTCTCCTTTTTGTTTCTGATTTTGTTTATTTGGGTCTCCACCCTTTTTTTCTTTTTTTTTTCAGATTTAATGTGTTTTATTGATTAAAATATTACATTTGTGCCAATTTCCCTTCCCTCTGCTCCCCTCCACCCGGTGGCCCCCCTCCCTCCAGTTGTCCCCCCCTTTTAGATTATGTCCATTAGTTGTGCATACAGTTCCTCCCAACCTCTCTCCATCTATTCCATTCCCTCCTACCTTGATCCCCAATTCCTATATCATCTCCCTCCCTTTCCCCATTCCCCCTCCCTGTTGACCTCCCCCCAATATGCTTCCCGTACCCACAGTTCCTTTTCCACTCTCGTTGCCTGTTTAGTTTGCCTTTGTTTCATCTCCTTAGCTTCTGTTTTTTAAACCAGTCCCTTTAACATCTCATATAACAGTGGTTTGGATCTAATGAACTCTTTCAGTTTTATTTTGTCCTGGAAACACTTTCTCTGTCCTTCTATTCTGAATGACAATTTCGCTGGATAGAGTATTCGTGGTTGTAGGTTTTGGATTTTCATTACTTTGAATATTTCTTGCCAGTCCCTTCTTGCCTGTAGGGTTTCCCTTGAGAAGTCAGCTGATAGTCTAATTGGGACCCCTTTGTGCATAATTCTTTTCTTCTCTCTTGCTGCTTTTAAGATTCTCTCTTTATCTTTAATTTTTGACATTTTGATTATAATGTGTCTTGGAGTGGTTCTCCCTGGGTCCAGTCTCTTGGGAACTCTCCTTGCTTCCTGGACCTGCAAGTCTATTCCCTTCCCCAATTCTGGGAAGTTCTCCTTTATTATATTTTCACTCAATTTTTCAAGTTCTAGTTCATCTTCCTCATTCTCTGGCAAACCAATGATTCTTATGTTGGGCCTTTTATAGCTGTCCCAGAGGTTTCTGATCCTCTCATTGTTGCTTCCCATTTCCTCTCTCTGCATTGGTTGACTGCTTGTTCCTTCTCCATATTCCAGTTTGTTGAAATGAACTCTGGATTTTTGTTCCTCACCATCTGTCTCGTATGCGGTTTTGTTCCTTTCGTTATGAAAGTTTTTCGCTTCTTTCTTATCTTTTTCCTGCTCTTTTGTGAATTCTGTAAGCCACCTGATAACAATGGCCCAGAACTGAGCCTCTGACAGGTTTCTTATCTGTTCATCTGTCAGGTTCTCTATCTGCTGCCTGGTGAGCTGTGTCACCGGGATTTCTATAGTTGTCTGCCACATTTTGACAGATGCGTTTTGTTTTCTTGGGCCGGCTGTCGGGGGCAGTGCCTGTGTACTCGTAATGACCCAGCGACCGGCGCCGTTTGGCGTCACAAGTCAGCGACCGGCGCCTGTCTGCGACCTATTTCGCAGCCCTGTGGTGCTTTCTTTCTTTGGGGGCGGGGGTCCAAAATGGATTCACACAGTTATTCAGCTAGGAGACCGGGATCCGTCCTCCCGCCCCCCTGGGCCTCACTGTTCAAGGCGATGCGGTGGCCGCTCTCCCCAGCGCTGGGGTCGCGCACTGCCAGGGGCTTGACTGCCGCTGGGAATTTTCGCCCCCCGCCGCTCCGCAAACAGCTTTGCCCTCTTTAACTCTTACCTGCCCGAATGGCACCGCTGGTTTATAACTTCATATGTTGGGCTTCCGTGTACTTTTATTTTCTGGAATTTCTAGTTATCCTTTGTTTTGAAGTAGTTGTATTCCTCTCTAGTTGTAGAGGGAGACTTAGCGTGTCCGTCTAAGCCTCAATCTTGGCCGGATGTCCACCCTTTTTTTCTTGATGAGCCTGGCTAACGACTGGTTGATTTTGTTTATTTTTTCAAAGAATCAGCACCTAGTTTCGTTGATCCTTTGAATTGTTTGTTTGGTCTCTATGTCATTTAATTCTGCTCTCATCTTGATGATTTCCTTCCTTCGTGTTGCCCTAGGCTTTGTTTGTTGTTATTCTAGTTCTTGTAGCTTTAGGATTAGATTTTTTATTTGAGATTCTTCTATCCTTTTCAGATATGCCTGTATTGCTATGAACTTTTCTCTTAGGACTGCTTTTGCTGTGTCCCATAGGTTTTGGGCTGTTGTATGCCCATTATCATAGTTTCCAGAAATTTCTTGATTTCTTCTTTGATGTCATTGTTAACCCATTCATTATTTAATAGCATGTTATTCATTCTCCATGAGTTTTGATATCTTTGATTATTTTCTCTGAGGTTGATTTTTAGTTTCAAGGCATTGTGGTCTGAAAAGGTGCTTGATATGATTTCAAATTTTTAAAATTTTTTGAGGCTTGTTTTGTGTCCTATCATGTGGCCTGTCTTTGAAAATGCCCCATGTGTATTTGAAAAGAATGTATATTTTGCTTCTTTGGGGTGAAAATTTCTATATATATCAGTTAAGTCCATGTGGCTTAGTTTGTTTTTCAATGCCTATATATCCTTGGTGTTTCTTTGCTTTGAAGATCTGTCTATTGTTGATAATGGAGTGTTAAATTCCCCTACTATGAGTATGTTGCTATTAATATCCTTCTTGTGGTTTTCTAGTATTTTCTTTATGTATATGGGTGCTCCTATGTTGGGTGCATATATGTTTATCAGTGTTATATCTTCTTGATGAACTGTTCCCTTAAGTATTATGAAATGTCCTCCTTTATCTCTTTTTATTGCCCTTGCTTTCAAATCTGTTTTGTCTGATATGAGTACTGCTATCCCAGCTTTTTTTTTCATGTCTGTTTGCTTGGAATACTTTTTTATATCTCTATACTTTCAGTCTGTGCAAATCTTTTGTTTTGAGATGTGTTTCTTGTAGACAGCAAATATGTGGGTCCTGTTTTCTTATCCATTCCATTACCCTATGTCTTTTAATTGGAGTAGTTAATCCATTTACATTTAAGGCTATTATTGACATGTATTTATTCATTTCCCTTTGGACCTGTGTTTCTCTCCTCTTTTTTTCTTCTTTTTTTTTTAAACATTCCTTTTAGCACCTCTTGCAACTCTGGTTTGGTGGAGATGTATTCTTTTAGTCTTTCTTTGTCTGAGAAACTCCTTATTTCACCTTCCATTTTGAATGACAGCCTTGCTGGGTAGAGTAGTCTTGGTTGTAGGCCTTTGTTTTTCATTGCTTGAAATATTTTTGACAACTCCCTTCTGGTTTGTAGTGTTTCTGTTGTGAAATTGGTCAATAGTCTTATCGGAGCTCCCTTGTATGTTATTTGCTGTTTTTCTCTTGCTGCTTTTAGGATTCTCTCTTTGTCTTTGAATGTTGCCATTTTAATTATGATGTGCCTTGGAGTGGATTTTTTTGGGTTCCTCTTCATTGAGACTCTCTGTGCTTCCTGAACTTGCATAACTTTTCTCTCATCAGGTTGTGAAAATTTTCTGTCATTACTTCTTCTATCAGCTTTCTATTCCTCACTCCTCTTCTTCTCTCTCTTTTATTCCAATGATCCTGATATTGTTTTTTTCTCATGCTATCTTGTAATTCTCTTATATCTTGTTCATGTTTTTTTAATCTTTTTTCATTTTGTTGTATTGTCTGGGAATTTTTTTTCTACATTGTCTCTAACTCGCCAATCTGATCCTCTGCTTCGTTTAGCCTGCTTTTGATTGATTCTACTGTATTTTTCTGTTCAGAGATTGTATTCTTCATTTCTTCCTGGTTCTTGTTAATAGTTTCTATGTCATTTTTCATCCTGATGTAGTTCTTCATAAGTTTCCTGTAATTTTCTTGGAGCTGTTGGTAACTTCCTTGGAGGTTGTCGTTGTTGTGTTTTAGGTTGTCGAGTATATTGAGCTTCTTCACCATCATTGTTTTGAATTCTATCTCTGATATTTGGGCTATGTCTATTCCATCTATCTCTCTTTCTGGGAATTTCTCTTTTCTTTTCATTGAAAGGTTGTTTCTGCGTCTTACCATGTTGGATTCTTCTTGTTTGTTTTTGTTTTTTTGGTTTATCTGCTTTGACTTCCCACCTTTGTGGTATGAGATTCTTTATAGGAGATCTAGGGGTTTCAGTGGTGCAGTCTCTTTGATCTCCTGATCCTGATGTTCTTGGGTTACCCTTTATGTCATTTGTTTATGCTGTCTGGTTATATTTCAGATGCTCTTTGGTGGGAGCTTCCTTCTGGCTAGTTGATTGAGAGTCACTCTGTCCACTTTTTCTTAAGTTCTTTTGTGGATATACTGTTAAAAACATAAACACACAGCCCAGGCAGGAAATCCACACCCTCAAAAATATCCCCCACCCTCTATCCCACTATCGTCAGCAAATGAGCCAGTATTAATATAAATGTAGAGAGGTTAGGGCTTTTGTACTATAGGAAGAATAGATAAGAGTTGTTTTTAAAGAGGAAAAATATGATTTTTGAGAGAAGGGATGATAGATTAGTAATACTAGCAAGTAGTGTCGAGACTATGCAAGACAGTAGGTAATATTTACATTGTATGTTAATAATAATAAAAGAAAAAGAGGGAAGAATGCAGAATATAGTAAGAAAGTGGAATTGTATAGTATTAGATTAATATAGTAGTTATATTCTATTTATTTAGTGTGAAAGGGAGGCTAAACAAAATAGACAAACAAAAATTAAAGAGGGAGGATGAGGAGAGATGATAGAAACAAATTAAAGAGATAGTTTAAAAAATTTTTAAATAAAAGTAAAAATTAAAATAAAAAATGAGAAATTAAAAAAATTAAAATAAAATACAAATAAAAATTAAAATAGAAATAAATTTAAATATATATATACACACACACACACAAAAGGAAAGTTTTTACTCAGTTCAGCCTTTGTTTGTAGTCTTTTTTTTCTGGATCCACAGCTGGTCTAATGAGGGGCCAGAAGTTCCTGATCCTTGCAGCAGCAGTGTGCGCCTGCATGTGGACTTGATCGCATGCCCAGATTACTCCTGCACGCCTGCAGTGGCCGATGCATTTGTTTGGCACCTGTTTGGAGACGGCCAGGGTGCATGTGCATGCGCAAAGTGGCCTGTGTGCTAACCTCAGGCTAGCCGAGCTGAGCCCCGAGAGTCAGTCTCTCGCCCCTTGGGGTGGGGCCCCGGACACTTGTGCATGGTGGAAGTAAGCGTCTGTGAGTTGCCACCACTAGCTGTTCCCACACCGAAGCAGCCCGCCGTTCTGGCACCCGCCTGGGCGGGCACGAGCAGAGCCTGTGCAAGTGGTCTGCGCTCCGGCCTGGTGCCCACTGGGGCTGGCCAGGGGTGTCTGTGCACGGTCTTCTGCGTGCCCAGTGGGGCACTGATTTTATGTCTGTTGGGGTGTGTTTGATGGGCACCTAGATGCGCGGCCAGCGACCTGGCTGCATACCTGGGCCAGTGTATGAGGGCACTTCCCTGTGCGTGCCCGCGCTACCCAAGGGGAGGGTTGGGGAGTAGGCGAGCGCACTTCTGCGCCTGCACTCCTCAAGAATGTTCTATCACCCCCAATATTTCCTCCCCTCTCTGCACAAGAGAAAAAAATAAAGAAAATTACGTTCTCAGATGCACAGCACTACACTGTTTCTTGTCTTTCAGTGCCAGATGCCACCTGGCCCACTCCTGGCTCTGCCAGCAGGCAGAGATCCGCTCTCCTCCTGATTCCTCTCTGAGGAGGCCTGTGGTCACTAAAAAGTCTTTGTGTACTTCCAGCCACAGCTCAGGGAGACACCCCAGTCAGAAATCCCATCTTGTCCCTTTTTCCTCCGCTATCCTCACCAAACAGGTCGCTCCCAGATGGTTTTCTCTAATCCAGCATTGCCGATGCTCAACTCCTGCCAGTGTCCAGCTGTTCACCGAGATGTTCTGTCTGCAATTAGTCCAAACTACAGACGGGTCTTGGGAGCGTGCAAGCGCAGCCTCCCCTCACTCCTCTGCCATCTTCCGGAAATACAGTAATTTCTATGCCCTGTCTAATATTTTGTCTTTTTCAAGCACTATTCCAGGAGTTGCTTTAGAGAAGTTGGTGCATAATGTTCCTTCAACTTGGTTGCAATGTCTCATAATTGGGAAAATTTCTCCTTCCTGAATCTGAAATCAAATCCTATCATTTTTGTCATACCTTGAAACATGAAAACCAGAGACTTAATAACTGGAACTTGTAGCATTAAAAAATTTCTCCATGTATATTTAATGTGTCATATATTATATATTTGTAGGTTCTTTAGTTCAATTTCAGTAAATATTCATTGAATACTGTATCAGTTTCCTATGGCTGCTATAGCAAATCACTACAAGACTTAGTGGCTTAAAAGAACACAAATTATCTAACAGTTCTGTAAGTCATAAGTCTGACAAGGTTCAGCAGGGCTGAGTTCCTTTAGGAGGTTCTAAGGGAAAATCTGTTTCCTTATGTCTCCAGCTTCTAAAGACACCCACCTTCCTTGGCCTATGGCCCCTTTCCTCCATCTTTAAGCCAGCAGTAGTGCAGTGAGTCCTTCTCTCATCACATCATTCTAACCTCTTCCATCCTCACATCTTCCTCTCACTCTTTTCAGTCTACTTCTTTCTGATTAGGGTCCTTGCGATTATACTAAGCCCACCTGGATAGTCTAGAAAACTCTCCTCATCTCAAGTTTCTTAACGTACATTTGCAAAATCTCTTTTATCATTGAGGTAACATGTCCACAGGTTCTGGAGACTTGGACATGAACATGTTAGCCTAATATTTTTCATGGTGATAACATAGCCTCCATACAGCCAAGCATCACAGGAATGATTATAAATATTTTTTACTTCCTTGAGGGTGTTTAAGAGTAAAAAACAATATTCCCCAAATTTCTCCAGAAACTGTGTTCTTTAACATCATTGGCCACAATTAGACCACATACTCTTGCCTAAACTCAATTCCAAAATATAGGAATCTGTCCCAGGATGGCTTAAGTTAAGCAAAAGCCACCCCAAGTATTGCAGTTGTACCCCTTCTGCCATAACTTCATGGCCCCTTAAAAGAGAGTGTAGACCTCTTAGGAAGGAGAATTGGCCATGGCTAGGAGGCAAGGTGACCCAGAGTTTCTGGCTTTCTTAGAATTCAAGAGGTGTAAGGTTATGATACAGTCAAGGAAATTACAACTAGAAGAGTATTCTAAGTCTTTCAGGAATAAAATGAACTGATCTTTTCATTAAGTCAACCTTTCTTTCTAGATGATTTAAAGATCATATCCTTTATATTTGGATTGCACAACAGCCAGCTGAATTTAGTAATATTTCAAGTGTAAATTACGATTCATAGCAGAGTTAAAAAAGTGTCAAGACCTTCCCACATGTAATTTTTTTAGCATCACTAAATGTTCTATTTCAACTACAAGCTAGAACTTCAAATAAAGAAACCTCAGTTTGGGGCTAACTCATTTATTTATTTTTCTCTTCTGCTTATTTTTGGATTTATGTTTAAATTTATGCTCAGTTTTCTAAATAAGTTTACAAAAACTCTGTAGTTCTTTATTATTTTTAATTCAAGCTTAAAAGGTGTATCCCTGCTACTAGGTATTTGATGCAAAAGGCAATTTCAATTTGAAAAAGCAATGGCAAATAGTTCCTGAAGCATATTAGTGTTTTATTGTGGGCATAATTCTCTCTGATCTACATGTTGATTATCTATTCGGAAGAAGCACTTAGTATCCACTTAAAACAGGAAAACTTTCCATTACCATCAACTAGAAGATTGTGAGCCAAGCAATAAGCTTTATAAGCACAATACAAATGCCCTAAAACAAAATATCAAGCTTCAGCCTCTCCCCCAAGTAGTTGTACGAGAAATTTCTGCTTTTTCTCTGAATAATCAATCATAGAAATGACTTTTCAACTCTTAACATGTGAGTAGCAGAGTGAAAGATTTCATTGCTAAAAAAATAGGGGTGAGAAACAGTTTAGGCTAAAAATAACAACTTATATACAACGTGCATTCATGAATGTTAACTTGCAATAAAACTTTAACAGACACCACAGTGATTAGATTATAACCCTTATCCTTTTGAAGTCAACAAATACAAGACATTCACTTTTTTCAATCATAGGATGCTTTAATTAGCCCTTAGGAAGAAAATCTGGGGTCGGACATAGCAATATTTTTATACTCATTCTGAGTAGAAATGAGTTTACACAAATAATTAATGGAAAGCTAAGACTATTCCAGAAATTGTGTTTTGTGCTAATATTGCCTATAATCACCAGGAAAGTATAGTCCTAGGTTCTGCATCACATGATTCTAGAAAAATTTTTCCTAACATCTTATGTTCATTGAAATAAAATTTTGTGATCCCCATTTAATTTTTTGGTAAGACTAAGAAAGTGTTACTGCAACTGCAGAGCTTTGGCATGTTTGATTTTGATGCCTGACTTCAGCACAGCTGTTTTTCCTGGTGTCAATCCATGTTCAGGCTATGGAAAGGCGGTACTGCCACAAGAAAGTTGACATGTTTTTCATAAAAATGCACCACTCAGATCTCCTGTTGTAGAGAGAATAAATGACTGATGATCCCAGCTGCTGTCTTTCTGGATGCACCACCACAATCATTTCCCACAGGCTGTTCACAGACAATGACTAAACATAGCAGGCTTTTCCCATAATGCAAGTCTCCTCTTCTGGGCAACCTTAGTTCAGTACTTCACATTGTCCTCACAAACCCTCTCTCGGAACTGCACTGTAGTCCAAGACTCTTCCTACCCAATCCCTCTTCCTTTCCTCTCTCCTTTACAGGTGTTAGCTGTCAGACCTTTATCATGGTCTACATGCTCTCCACACCATATCCTGCAACTCCCACATGTTTAATTCTGTCTTGGAGTATGTGTCTTGGAAGATCTGAACAAACTCAGTTTGCTTCCCATAAGTTCACCAAAAAGCACTGTACTTGAACAGAATGTGATGCCCCTGTTGAGTAATAAAGACTGAAATATATTGAATATACAAATTATAGAATTTTCAAGGAGTAAAACTTTATCATAATCCAATAAATGCATAAAGCTAATAAATAGCTGGCCAACAAAGTCCCTTTAATAACTAGACATTTCAAAATTGTATATTTTATATAACTTGTTTGGGAGGAAAATGGATCATCTCAGTACATGGGTACAGGTGGAAAATGATCTGGTACTAAACTATATATAGTCCCATTGGGATGCCACTGGAAATTGATGGTGTGAGGAAATCCTCTCAATGGGGAAAATTTCAGGTGTTTCACATGGTTATCCACATTGTGCAAAAACAAAAACATAAAAACAAAAAACTGGAAAAGGCAAGAATTTACAGGGACTCATAAATGGCTACTTTTCCAGGGAGGTGAAAGAAAAAGATTGAAATATTGTTTATAAGATGGTACAGGGAAGAGGCAAGATGATATATCTATTTGGATGGTCACAAAGTAAGCAAATCTTCATGTTGCATATTAATGCCTACCAGAACTACTATGGATTAATTACCACCAGAGACTATCCACCATAAAAGAAATATTAAACAGCCATGTAGACAGAAAGATTTGGCCAGGTGATGTCAGTAAGTGTCTATCTTTTGCTACCCTCACTCTGGAAGTATAAGTACATGATTGGAGTACCAATGTGTCAGGAATTGAGGCTATGTTGGGCCCAACATTAAAGTCTTCCCTTTTATATGGCTAATTTACTATTGCTTTTGCAGAATATTTAACCTGATATCAACAGAGACCAATAATGACCCCCTTCCATCTCACCCAGTATTACACCAATCCTTGAGGAGGCCAACTAGCCCTTGGTAGCAGGTTTATTCCTTTGGAAGTGATAGTAATTTATCTTGTCTGACATCAATGTATATCCTGACTATGTGTTTGCCCTTTTCTACCATAAAGGACTTCAGCCAATGCCACTTTCTAAGGACTTGCAGAAATTTAGCCATTTAACCACATTATCATGTTAGACCAAGGGAGCCATATTACAACAAAGCTGATGAAAGGTGAACATGTACCACATCATCCAAAAGTCTGCTGACCTGATAGGGCAGTGGGGAAACTTCCTGAAAGAAAAGCTAAGATGCAAGTTTGGAGGTGATACCATGTGGTAATTGTGCATCATTCTTCATTACATATCATATATCCCAAATCAAACACCACTATAAAGTATTTTATCCCCAGTAGGTCGAATTCATGGATCTATGAAACAAGGTGGAAATTGGAGTGGCCCTGTCTTTTCCTACTCCCAGTGACTTGCCTGGAGAATTGTTCTTCTCCCACAGCTCTAGGTAGGTTATGTGGGTTTAGAGGTAAGACACTTCCATCATGATACACAGAAAGAGTTCCATTAAACTTTCAGTTACATCTCCTACCCAGTAACATCAAGATCCTTGTGCTGAAAGACCAGCAGACAAGGAAAAGACCCTGATTCTTCATAAAGGTAATTGATCATGATCATCAGGAGCTAGGGATCCTATCACAAATTGTGGCAAATAAAAAGTATATTTAGTACCCAGATGATCCGTTGGATCATATTTTGATAAGTCCCTGCCCAATTTTGATGGTAAATGAACAAATGCAGCAAAAATAACTTGGGAGAGAAATGATATCCTGGGGCTGGAACCACTTAGGGATGATGGTTGGGTACACAGGTAAGCTGAATGAACAAGCAGAGGTGATAGCCAAGTTTTAAAAATCTAGAATGAGTAGGAAAGAAGGGAAGTGACTTTTACCAGTGGAAGCTTTGTGACCAGCTGTGTGATCTGTATTCTGTAACACCAATCTAACTTTTGATAGATTCCCAAGACAAAGCCTAACCAGACCCTTGGAGCTCTTCTCAGTTGGATGAACTGATGAAGCTAGGACAACAGATCAAGTGATGCAAGGACTGAACTTTAATGGATGATGTAGAGTGCCTCCCAGACCTCCTTTCAAAGCATTTCCCCAGCTGCCAGAAGAGTTTCCAGCCAAGTTCTTCTCTGAGAAATGGTCTTGCCTGAACAGGAGGTGGGAAAAAAGAATGAGATTCTGTTCTCTACAAACTTCAGTCCTGTTTTCATCCTGGTCAGGTTTAGGAAGGATTACATAAGGAATTCCAAGACCTTAAAACTGATTTTTTTAAAGCTACCCATTTGTCCCCAATACATGAAAAATATCTGTGTATCTCCAAGAGTATTTATATTTTAGTTTAGAGATGACTTCTCATCATCATCTGTTCTCACCTGGACTTTCTCAACATTATTCTTCCTGGAATCTGGACATACAATTTCCTACTCACCTCCATGCCCCCAATATCATGTTTATTTCAGCCAGAGGAATATTTTATAAATTGAAGTCATGCCTCATTTCTCCTAATCCCTTCCAGATGGATTCCCATGGTCCTTAGGATAAAGAAGCAACTTGTCAGCATTGCTTACTAGTCTTGCATGACCCAGACCCTCCTGGACCCTGGGGTGACTGCTGGGTCACCATGGAGGAGGCCCCTGGACCTGCATTTCCCTTTCTTCTACCTTAGTGACTCGCTCTCACTGCTGTACTTGTGATTTCCCCCACCCCCCTTCCCTCCTTACCTGCTGTGCTCTACTCAAACTTCTTCAGCTGGGATTTTACTTTCTTGGATAATTTTTCCAGATCCCAGAGAAGTTAAATCTTCGATAACAAAGGTGACCATGTGTTCTGGTTGGTATGGGCAGTTCAGGTTTTCACCAGTTGTCTGCTTACTGCTTACTGCCCCCTCTCATTCACCAATTTAAGGTATCTGGTCCCCCAAATTATAATCCATTTTAATTATACATTGTACCTGTGCTTCATCAGAATTACCCCAATTATAGGAAATATGTATGATTTTATTTTTCAGTACCCATTTCCTTAGATAAATTGTAAGAAATATGATGGAAATAATATGTCTAGTGTGTCCATCACTGAATTCTCAACATAAGGTAAAATCACTGGCACATCACAGATGCTCAACAAGTATTTCTTGAATGAATGACAGATTTACTGAAAAAATTGGGACACTGAAATATTATCCAGTTGCTTTTATCAAGGATAAAATGGTTGCAGGCCTTGTTTTAATTTGCATTTTTTTATAACTATGAAGATAGACATTTTCCTTACTATTTATATTCCATTATCAACACGGGAGGAGACAGATACCGTGTCACTCCCGAGTTGGACTGCACAGCCATTCTCGGCGGTGCAGATAGACTCTTAAGAAGCTACACCATCGTCTCTCGAGACGGACGGCTGCCGACGACGATATTCCATTATAAACTTTTTACTCATATCTTGAGCTCTTTCATTTATTGTGGTATTTGTAATGTTATTATGTTTGTGAACAACTTATTTATTATAGCTACTAACTCTTTATCTAGTTTATTTGATGCAAACTGGAAGTGAGTTATTTCCTATTGTTTTCTTACTCTTTCATTTCTGTTGCTTTTCATCTTTTATATGATTTACACTTTTTAGATTTTATTTATTTATTTTTCGAGAGAGGGGAAGGGAGGGAGAAAAAGAGGGAGTGAGACATCAATGTGTGATTGCCTCTCACATGCCCCCAACCAGGGACCCTACCTGCAACCCAGGCATGTGCCCTGACTGGAAATTGAACTGGTGACCCTTTGGTTTGCAGGCCAGCACTCAAGCCACTGAACCATGTCAGCCAGGGCATGATTTACATTTTTATAGTAATGAGTCTGTTAACCATTTCCTTCATAATTTCATTTCTTATCTGGTATACTTTTTCCAAATTTGTGAAAAAAAATTTTTCCTGTTTTTTTCCCATAAATTCTTTGTTATTTTTTAAGCTCTTAGTCAAAGTTTATTTTGATGTTTGCTATAGAGTGTGGATTTAAATAATTTTATCTCCACTCTCTTTGGCTATACAATAACTTTAAGAAATAGCTTGTTATATATAAACTTTAGTGTAGCTCCTTCTAATTCATGTGTCACAGCACATGCAATGTACTGAAATGTTGTGTGAAATGTATATGAAAATATCATGAGGATGATGGGAGCATAATGATATCAGTCCCTGGGAAGGAATCCAAGAAGGCAGATACACACCACATACATCCTGTGGATATGGTGTGTGAGAACACTTATGGACCTCAATGGTACTTATTCGCATGAGGCTACATGAAGTCCTTTAAATAAGGAAAGTGTTCTGTATAACAGCAGAAAGTATAATATGGGATTTATGTAAATGACACATGGATTGGGGGAGCTTTCCCTTGTAAACAAGATGATCATCTTAATAAGTGGTGCATAATGAGGAATCTGATCATTAACATAATCTGTCCACAGCTATTGGTAGATAAAGCATAACTCTGGTGAGGACAGAGGTGAGACAAGTGGGAAAGGAAACTAAACACTGAGACAGATATTCCTCTTTCCATCTGGACTTCAGATGAAAGTAAAAAATGAGAATATTAGTCTCAACATTTTTAAATCATGTCTTCTCACTTATTTATTTTTAAAATATTAGTTGATACCTTTGAGACTTGCACACACACACTTGTGAGGAAATGAATGCACTTAGAAGAAGAGGGATGGCATCTGGGATGAAATCTGTGCTTATGTGAATGTACAGTCTGGCCCCAAAGAATGTCAACCCTGATTTGCAGCAGCTGATCCAATTAAACCAAAATGGTAACTCAGAGATGCTTGTGAAGTTAGGCATTAAAAATAGATGACAATGAGGGTAAAGCTACCTATAGCTAAAACCACACAATCTTAGTAGATGTGCAGTACATGTAAGTCTTTGTAACAAAAGTACACCCTTTTAGATCAAGTTGAAACTTAACACAAAATTGAGGTTTCTGCTAATAGCATTGATTAACCATAGGCTGTCAAAGAGCACATTTCTACAGCTGACTTTCAATCATTGGCTACCAAAAGATTCATAATAAACCTCATTTGTATTCTTCCTTTTTCTCAGAGAACTAAGTAGATCTCAGCTCATTTCTTTTCATTTATTTAAAATGAAAATTATGTCTTGCATTATTTTCAGCAAAAAATGGAGAGAGGAATTCTCCATCAGCCACCATATTGCCATTGTATTTCTACCTCTCTTTTTGGTTATTGGATTAAAATTTGCTTTTGGATATGAAGGGAATGGCAGATATGAATGCTGCCATTCCCTTCTATAATGATTAGTGTGCTGCTTTCTTATTTCAGTTGACCTTATTCTTCTTTCAAATAGTATAATAAAATGCCAAACTTGAAAATGAAAATAGAAATCACAAAAAGAAAAAGAATATCAATTTTTAAGATTTAAGGAGAATATTTTTGAGTAATAAATGCATTGTAATCTTAAAGTCAGATGCAGACAATATTGAAAATTGTCCCCCCAGTCTTGCTTGTGACTTTGTAAAATGCATATCATTCATTCAACAAATGTTTATTAACTACACCAGTCACCACAATAGTTTTAGTATTACAGCATTGAACAAAACAGACAGAAATCCCTGCTTCTTTGTCTGAGTTCTGGATACTTGGCAAATGGAATCTACCATGTACACCAATCCAAGGTTCCATTTCCATAGCCCAGAGTATGCATGTAGAGGTCTTATTATCCTTTCTCCCAGTCTTTTGGGGGAGAATTGTAATAGTGCATACATTTTTTAAAGTTTTAAAAAATATCTTAGAGACCAAGGCTGTTTCTAAATGTTTCTAGATGTTCCAGTGTTTAAAATCCAGCTAAGGTTGTGCTATTGTGACTGATGCTAATGGCACCAAGACATCCTCTATATTTCTATGAAAGAGAGGAAACATATTTTGCTGTTGGAACTTCAAGTCAGTTTGGGCTGAGGCAAGCATCCTTTTCTTTTATCATCTTTTATAATCTACTGTCTTTGAGTTAAATGTTGTCATATCTGGCATTTAAGTGTTTTAGAGATTAACCATTTTATACTTAGAAGGAAAATAGAACTGTTATAGAACAATTGTTACATATGTTACCAAGTTTAATTATTACAACCACCAGTGGGAGTAGTTTTTTTTCTTTTCCTCCCTCTTGAGGGGACTTTGCCCCAAACCCACATAATCAGTGTCATTGTGAACTCCCTCAGGGGCAAGACAAGACACAAGAAGAACCTGCCTAAGAAATCATGAGTGGAGGTGGGATCCTTTCTCTCCCCATGGACCCTGGGGAGGGCAGCAAATCCCTAACACAAGAACCTTACGGAGGGAGGTCAAAGTGGAATCCTACTTCAGGCTCGGAGGATGAGAAGACCAGACAGAAACAAACAAACAAAGGCAGTGGAGGGGGTGGATGTTGGCCTTATCAGAGTTATCAACTTGTGCCCTGACTAATGTGAGACGCATGGTCAGAAACAGGGCTGAACTTTTGGCAGCAGCTCTGACAAGAATGGGAAGATGGTAGGCAGAAAGCCAGTGCCCAGGAACAAGCAAAAACCCATTGGGCTCCAAAGAACAAGAAAGATGGACACCTCAAATACTCTATGCTAGACAATGAGGGATTTTCTGATGAGTCTCTGAATGGCACTTCAGAAAGGAAGATCACGGCAAAGGAAGCGGGAAGCAGCACATTCAATGATTAAATTAAACCTTTGCTGTTTACATGAATTTTCATGTGTCACAACCTTGGTTACAAAACCCATAAGTCTAAGTGAGGAAGAGTACTGAGCTCACTACTGCCAATGTCATTTTGAAGAGTTGGAAAAAAAAATGAATGTTAGCTATTAAACAGCATTATTCTTAATCCATGAACACAAAATGAAATGATTTTTAGTATGTACGTTAAAAAAAGACTGAGAAGCCCACCTTCAATGCCATGTTTCTGTAGGCACACTGCCTTTCCAAGAGACTCACCAGTGACTTCTGATTTAGTATCAGAAGTGATCATCGAATATGCCACAGTGCTAATCTGTCAAAGAACTTAGTTCCTGGTTTTTCTGATTTCACCAACATGATCAAGTTCTCTTTGGGAACATCATAGTTGAACATTTGGTAACTGAGTTTACAAAACACAACACACACCATTTATACTCTGAGAAGCCCATTTGTTTATCTGTTTGTTCTCTTCATTCACCCCTTTAACAAATGCTTATTGTGCCAAGCACTGTGCTTTTTGTGGGAGAAAGTTGAGAGAGCAAAAACAGATTCTGTCTGTTGCAAATATATATGTCAGCTGAGCCTGTAATTCAGCAAACAGCAATGGATTTGTTTCATTTTATTTTCTGCACACTGGAAACACTGTGTCTCTGTGGTCTGAGCACAGCCCTGATGGTTACAAGTTTTGCCTTTTTATTTGCTGGTTTCATGGCCTTGAGCCATAGTCTCCCTCAATCTCCTCATCTATATAACTTGGAAAAATAGCCCCTAAACTCCCAGGGATTTAGAAGGATATGAATATCATGGTTTTGCTGTGTTATTTTAACAGGAACCTTATTAATATGCTGTATGTGTTGTAGTTTCTTTAAATTTTAAGCAATAAATGATCTGTCCTTTGTTACCTTTACACTATTGATCTTTATTTATGATTAAATTTTCTGTTAAATGAATCCTTTTTCACTCTTGGAATTTTCCTTTCTATTTCAAAGAATTCTTCAGCAAAGGGAAAGCTGTACTTCCACATACCTGCTATCAAATATATTGTTTTTGTGGAATTTGGAATTATCGAAGTGTTTTACATTATTTCATTACAGAGGAGGGCAAATTTGCTGGTATGAGAGAGAGAGAGAATGCACATTTAAATACTTCTTACAGAAGATGAGAAGTCTAATAGCATACAAATATAAAAACACAGTTCAATATGTCTGTATAGGTTGAAGATAATAAAAGACTGATAAATAAAATTCAAGAAGTCAAAAACATATCTGCTATCTGTGCATAGGAGCACATAAATGCAATGCAACCTTTTGTTGGCTGTAGTTAAATGATGATTGATATGACTGAACTATTTTTAAAGCAGTACCTTGTTTATAATAATTTTTTAATCCCTAACTTCTAATTAATGCAAAATAAACAACCTACCTTGCACATCCTATCATTACCAAATTACCTGTGCCTCATAAAAGAATCATTTTTTATTGCATTTTAAAATCATGAGTATATGAAAATTTCTTTCATTGACAGTATTTTCCTAAGATTACTAATAGTACATATTTTTCTGTATGCTCTGCAAGACTACCATTTATTTTAATGTTACACCAAAACTTAACTCCATTATAACATCATGAAAATGGTATTTTCCCTCTTTTAGACCGAACACATTCCATTTTATCCAAGAATTTTATGGCTCTTCCATTTAACACATAAATGCATTCATCCTGTTATACAGTGTGTCCTGGGAAAATTCCTAGGTAGGGTAAGCCCTATCTCTGTCTTTTGTTTTTAAAGCAACTTATTTACTTACAAAACTCTCCAAAGGGCACAAGTGGTAGGTATGGCAGCTCTCTGTCCAGCCATTGTCTTTGAGCATGTCAATTAGCATCTCCTGCCATATTAACCAGGTTTGTGTCTGGGATGAAATGAGGTGTCATGGCGTGACAGTGATCTGTTTAATCGATAGGAGGTTGCCACTTTATGCTTCAGAAGCTGCAAGGAAGGCAGTTCTCTCAGCTTTCCCTCCCAGGGATCACCAGGCAATATCAGTTCATTGGTGGTGTGAATTCACACATTGAAACGCAGCTTTCTGGGATCCTGGCTAAAATGTCACCTCCCCTAACTTTTTGGTCCCTACTATGAGTTTTCATGTATCAGAGAGAAAGAGACAGAAAACATTCAATCAAAACTGGCCTTACTACAAGATGTGATAAGGTCTTTGAAGGGAAGAAGTGGTTCTCCAATGGGGAATAACAATGGAATACACTCAATACAGGGAGGCGATTTAAACTGAGATGTGAATGAAAAGATCCCAGTCTTATAACGTGCAGAGGAGAATGTTACCAAAGTGGAAAAAAAGCAATGTGAAGTCTTCTTATGAAATAAAATCTATCATGTCCAAAAAGAAAAAATGATGATCTCTAAAGTTTCGTCATTGAGCATTGTTAAGCTAATTACAAGTTTACTTTTCATCTCTCACTGTCTATCAATAACCAAAAGGAAAGGTGAGTCAGCCAAAAGCAGTAAAGTGAAAATAACAAAGGTAACAAATTTATATGAGGGTAGACAGGAAGGATTAGTGTACACAATTGTCTGCCTTAAATATGCAGGAATACAAGAACAGGCCATTAAGAATTCTGTTTGCAGTGGACAACCAAACAGAGAATAAATCAGAGGTGCCTCTGGCAGAGGGAAGAGAGCCAAAAGAGATCAAGAAAATTAGCCTTAGAACTCCAAATGTTGCAGGAGACTTGAGGTGCCTGGGGACATATCTGAGGTCAAAGTTTGTGTTCATCCCAAAGAGCACAAATGAATGACCCTCCAGATCAAGTCCTGGGACTTGTTTGCCTCCATGGTCTTAAATAAAAGACAACAATTTGCCTTAGGGAGCAAAATTAAAATATCTATTTGCCATCAATGCAAGCCTTTGAAAGTTTGTCTAAGATAATTATTTGTAAAATGTCGCTATGATGTGCCTTGGTGTCCTTTTCTTCGTGCTTTTTATTGTACTCAGGTTGCTTGAACTTTCTGGATCAGTAATTTTATAGTTGTCACCAAATTTGGAAAATTTTTGGACAATAGTTTTCAAATAACTTTTTGGTTTGTTTCTCTTCTCTTCTCTTCTTTAGAGAGTCCAATTGTACATATTTGAGGCTGCTCAAAATTGTCCCACAATTCAGTGATACTCTGTTCATTTTTTAGTCAATCAGTTTTTCCTCTGTGTTTCATTTTTGGATAGCTTCTTTTGCTATGCTTTCCAGTTCACTGATCTTTCCTCTGAAGTGTCTAGTTTGCTACTGTTCTCATTTAGTATATTTTTCTCATCAGACATTGTGGTTTTCATCACTGTAAGTTTGACTAGCTCCTGGGTCTCTGCCTGAATTTTTGCTCAATGCTTAAAAATATGTTCAATTTTTCCTATAGTTTATTAAACATATACAATACAGTTATAACAACCTAATTAATGTCTTTAGTAATAATTGTATCATCTGTGTTATTTTCAGTTCTGTTTTGGGTCTGTTTCTGTTTGTCTGCTTCTTTTCATAGTTATAAATTTTTATTAAATGGCAGACATTGTGTATCTTGTCCATGAGTATTTCTGTATTCTTATAAATATCTTCAGTCTTTGTACTAAGTAAAGTTCTTGGGAACAGTTTGGTCTTTTCAGGTCTTGCTTTCAGTGGGACCAAAGCATCCTTTAGTCCAGGGTTATGCATGTCCTCTACTCAGGCAAAACCCTTCTCATTTTCCTACTGACACTCCATGAATTTAAAGTGTTTTTCTCTCTAGCTGGTGGCAACACATTCTATTCCTGGCTTTATAAAAAATTCAGTCTTTGTACTAAGTAAAGTTCTTGGGAACAGTTTGGTCTTTTCAGGTCTTGCTTTCAGTGGGACCAAAGCATCCTTTAGTCCAGGGTTATGCATGTCCTCTACTCAGGCAAAACCCTTCTCATTTTCCTACTGACACTCCATGAATTTAAAGTGTTTTTCTCTCTAGCTGGTGGCAACACATTCTATTCCTGGCTTTATAAAAAATTCAGGGACTATGCCTCTGATCCTTTGAGATAAAGGTAGTTCTTTCCCCATATGAGGTTAGTATCCTTGAGAGTATGCCATAACCTTCAGCTGAAGACTTGAGGAGACCCCTCTTCAAATCTTCAGGGTATTCTCCCTAGATATATAGATAGATATATAGATAGAGGATAGTTAGAGAGATAACTTTTCTCCCTGGTACCTTACAGGGGGTAGGTACTCTATCCACTTTGGCCTCTATGGATTCTTAGCTCCATCTCCTCTATTCAGGGAAACAGCCAGCATCCTCCTGGGGAATAACATTCCTATATTGGAGCTGGAGACACTCTCCTGGCAGTAAATGGTAGTAATTATAGGGCAAATCCTGTTTGTTTTCTATCTCTAAGGGTCACTGTTCCATGATGACTGATAGCCAATTTCAGAAAACCCTTGTTTCTTTTTTATTTAAAGAAACATCTTTTTTTCTTAAATAATTTATTTATTTGTTTGTTGTTTTGTTTATTTATTTTTAGAGATAGGGGAAAGGAGAAAGAGAGGGAGAGAAACATCACTGTGTGGTTGCCTCTCACTTGCGCCCCCAACTGGGGACCTGACGTGCAACCTAGTCATGTGCCCTGACTGGGAATCGAACCAGCGACACTTGGCTCTCAGGCTGACGCTCAATCCACTAAGCCACAGCAGCCAGGGCCCTTGTTTCTTATTTTTGACTCTTTCATCTGTTGTTTCAGTTTGGAGAGAAATCCAGTCCCTGTACCTTCATCTTGGTCAGAAGAAGAATCAAAATAATCAATATGTATTTTTCTAAACTTATAAAAGGTAAGTGCAAGGAGGAGCTAGATGGAGCAGAGAATCATTAAAAAACTATATCACATAATGACAAAATTAAATAACAGGTACAAGAGATAGCACTGAATGGTGGCTTTCAGAGTGCCAGTCTCTAATTGAAGTTCTTACATGAATTTTTCACTTAATACTCTATACAAGTTTTTGAAGTAGGTACTTTTCAAAACTCCCATTTTATAGATGTGAATACATCTATCTATAAGACAGAGAAATTAGTTAGATTGCTCAAGAAATTATAATTTACCAGAGGTGGGAGGTGAACCTGGGCCACTTAACTTTAGGGTCTATATTATAACAGTATAGCAAAACATCAACTAGAAACTTAAGGAAAAAAAAACACAGAATGTTCCTAGCTTTGTTAGACATTCATTATTTTCATAATAATTAGTTATACCTTTTTGTCCCCAAGGCCAGTGCAGTCTGAGGAAACAAGGCTACGCATTATTATGAAATCACACACGACCTTACTGCTTCCACCCCAGCAGGCACAGTTTTCTCTACATCTCTACATCTCTGAAGACTATCATCCATAAACCTTCATCTTAGGTTCTAAAGTGTTCTAACATTTTAGACAACAACAAAAGCTTCTCCTTTTCCATGTACTTTATGAGCACTTTGTGCTCGATGCACTTGTCAAAATCAAGCTACTTCACTACATAGACACATAGAGAGATAAACATTATATGTCCACAAAGTTTATATAGTATTTCAGTTAGAAATTTATTTTTTAAATAATCAAAGTTCAACCTGGCCAATTTTTTTCACGGTCTGTCTCTGGCACTATTGAATCTGAGGAGTGGAAGTCATGTGATACCAGTGCAATGGTGTTGGTGGATTGCATTTACCATTTCCTGTCTTTTGAGTCTTAATGTAAATTTGTACAGACTGTAGTATTAGATGGAGTGTAAAGTTGTGGTGGAGCACAGAGGGGCATACTGTTTATAAATTTTGTGTTTAGTACCCTGCTTGTCCTTCAGTAGAGCTCCAACCTCATCCAGCACATGTAGTTGCAGCTCTGACAGTCTCCACCAAGAGCAGACAAATCCCTTCTCTATTATGTACCTTCTGGACCGTGGCTACAGACCTTTCTCCAAGTCACCTCAGCCACTCTTCTCAGTCATGTGTCTTCTATCACCAGTGTTGCCATCCCTGCACGAGCAACTTTTTATTAAAAGTCTCTGAATAACTTTGTAAATAAGTCACTGAATAACTTTGTAAATAAAATGTATCAGAATATTTACTGAGGAGGAGAAATAGAACTAAGATTTTATCACTTGAGGGGCAAAAAAAGAATGACATATAGTAGGTCCAAGTTTAAAGGTATGGTAACTCTATAGGAAATACAGATTAGGAAGTGTATCAGTCAGGATAGTCTAGGGTACTCTACTTACTAACAAATACCCTTCACTTCTCAGGGGTTACAACAACACAGATTTATTTCTTGCTCCTGCTCTGTGGCTATCTAGCATCACCTCTGGCTCTGCTCAGTGTTATCTTCAATCTGGGACTTAGTAAAATGGAACCACTCTCAGGGACATAGTCAGACTTGCTGCAGAAAGAAAAGAGAAATAAGTGGCACCACAAGCTGGCTTTTGAGACTTCTACCCAGAGACAAGGCATGTCACTTCTTCTCACATTACATTGTCTACACAAGTGACATGGTGCTCAGCAAGGTAGATCCTGGACTTAAACAATCCTCCCAATTTTCTTATTAGAAAAAGCACTTCCAGTTCCTTGGCCAAGCCTGATATTGATGGGCAAGGAAGTATAATGCCCCCACAGAAGAAACATGAATATTCTGAACAATAAGAAAATCTAGAGAGTAAGAGCTTTCTTTCCCTATTACAACAATTTCACACATAACTTTAAGTACTTAGTCTTACATTCTCCCAGTGAGAGCAGAGCTACAAATTTTGAGGTCTTAAACACAGAAGAGGAATGCTGGTATCTATGGCATTGGTATTGGAATAACTGAGGCATTTCTCCCATTAAAAAGCAGGTTGGTGGGAAAAAGCTACACACCCAAAAACCATATATACAATACAGCATACCCTCGGTTCCTGTGTTAGCATCCTCAGGGAAGTGCTCTGCTCCCTCCCTGTCTTGTCCATGTTACGCAGTCATGAAAAATTCAGAACATAGCTGTCATCCAATAAAGAGAATAAAAGCTGTGCTCCTATCAGCGACTTGAACAAAAAGATGTTCTCTCAGTTTAAGGACTTCACAGCCCTGGGGAAACAAGATGAAATGGAGTTTAATTGTCTCACTTAAGAAACTGAGATTATTTTATTCACATAAAAATGTCTTAGATAAAAAGATATAATTGCTGAGACCATAGACAATACCCAGGAGAGGAGCTCTCTGAATTGGTATCAAGTTTTAAAAGCTTCATTTCCCTTTTCTGCATGTGGTGCTGAAGGTCAACTTACCTATAGAATCAGGAACAACAAGCTGCATAGAAAATTATGCAGTGGGACCTACAGAAAAAGATCCCTTAGAGAAGAATTCTGGGTTGTGTGAATGATTTTGAGAGCAGAACATGCAGCATGGAAATGTTTTAATTGTCCTGTATGTCCACAGAAGACAACCATGCTGATGCATTAAAACCTCCCTGGTAAAGGCTATCAAGTTATCAGGTCAGAGTCTCAGACAGACCAATGGTTAATTCCAGAAAATATCACTTCTTAACAAAGCTTTTCCTACCTGGAGATGGTGTTTTAATTACATTCTTGTTATATATCATTACAAGTAACACACTGGCACCTAATGTGTGCTGTGCAAAGCATATATTACAAGCATTAATTTCTGACAAGAGAATATCAGAAAGTCTGTCTTTCTAATTATATATGTATACATATATAATAAATTTTTTAATTATAAATTTCATAATTACAAAAACTACATAACCACAAAGAATGTGTCCACCCATTATATTAAGTTTATGAGCAGAAAGCCATGCTAAAAAGAGAAGACTACAACAACATAATCAAATGTAGCATTTTGAATACTTAAGTTTAACAAAGTTAGTTTGGTCATGTTAATCCCAAACATGATTGCTAAAAGATGAGGAGAACACCAAGGTCCATACCTCAGAAGAGTTATTTTATGGGGTGGGAAAAAAAGAGCAAAGGAAATGAAAAAACACAAAGCAGGGAAGACAGGGAAATAGAATCAGAAATAAAAAGTTCATCAGATATCAAATGAAATAAAGTAAGAATTGAAAATAGGCCACTTTGTTGGCTACATCTGAAGCTGTTAGTGGTTTTTCAAGAGTGATTTGAGGAGAGAGCTGTAGGCCAAGTTCACCTGCAGTGTCTGAACAGTTCAACCCCTGTCTGTTCACATCAGGCATGCATGGGTGTCAGGTAGGATGGTCAGGTTCTACACATCAGTCCTATCCTTGTGGAATTCTGCTCTAACACTATGATTTCCTAGGCCATGCCATGGTAAGAAATGCATTTACATACTGCAAAGCCTCATGTGTGCATGCATTCACCCATACACACACAGGAACAAGTTTCATGAAGTGATACCAGTCTTTCCAAAAGTTGATACATGCTGACTTTTGTTTCTACTCTATTTTAGTTAATTAAAACCATAATAATCATGACCAACTAATGTTATTCCACAACCACCAACAGGGATGCTTGCTATCAGTGTTTGAGAAGCAGATGTGGGTGCCTAGTGCAAGGAAAGGAGGGCCAGCAGCACAAACCAACACCACCTTCCTTGAGCTTTCTGTCAAATTCTCCAGCAGTGCTATAGAGCCACAGGGCAGGACTCTTGGCAGCACTGATGGCCCAGAGCAGTGGACTCTCAGCTGTAGCAACTTCAGGAGTTAGTAAGGGGAATACAAGGGGAAGATGGAGAGGAAGGTGGGTAGCTAGGCCAATGAGAGGAGCTGGCATCCCCGTGGGATTCCAGGTTCCAGTGCTGCAGCAAAGATAAAATGCTGACCAGGGATCTTCAACCCCAAGATTCACTTTCTTGCAGGGGCCTCCACCTTAACCTATAGACATTAACTAAAGTCATGGAACTGGGCCTTCTCTCAAGGGTGTAATTACCCAAGGATAGAGCAACTGTAGTGGAGGAGTGGAGGAGGTTGTGGAAACTTGGTGGACATCGTTTCTCTCCTTTCTTTACCATTTCCTACCTTAACTCTGCTCTTGCGCACATGCCACTGATTTTGCTACTGTGTGCCTTTCCCTAGTGCCACAAGCAAAAGTTGGAAAAGTCCATAATTCTCCCAGGACCTGACACATAGGCAGAGACCAAGTAGCTTTCTCATATTCTTCTGGGTTAGGAGGATGTCTGCATCCTGCACACTCCCTTCACTCACTTGCCCAAGCCCTGCTGTGTCCTAGGAGAAGGCATGCAATGTACACAATGTGCATTTAGTGGGTGCATACTAGGTATTTGAAACCCTGGCTGGTTTGGCTCAGTGGATTGAGCATCGGCCTGCGAGCTAAGTGTCGCTGGTTCGATCTTCCAGTCAGGGCACATCAGAGAAGGAAAACTTTGATTCCAAAAAACCTCCGCTGCCTTGTGGCATACCTCTTCAGGGGAAAGGCTAAGGGAGTAAACCCCGACAGAAAATCCGGAGCCGGAGTCCCTAAGGCGGTTTGACGTTGTAGTCAACACCGGCAACTCCTGTGGCACACCTGAAGCCAAGCTGTATTGACTCCGTCTTTCCCTTGGATCCTTCAGCTGCGAAGAGAGGGGTGGTCTGCTGCATGGGCAACAGCAGACCCTCCATATCACCCTGCCCAGGCTCTGTAGCTTCAGCTTCACTGGAGAGGACACTCCAGCGTCATCGCAAGATGTCGATTCAACACGGGAGGAGACAGATACCGTGTCACTCCCGAGTCGGACTGCACAGCCATTCTCGGCGGTGCAGATAGACTCTTAAGAAGCTACACCATCGTCTCTCGAGGCTCTGTAGCTTCAGCTTCACTGGAGAGGACACTCCAGCATCATCGCAAGATGTCGATTCAACACGGGAGGAGACAGATATCGTGTCACTCCCGAGTCAGACTGCACAACCATTCTCGGCGGTGCAGATAGACTCTTAAGAAGCTACACCATCGTCTCTCGAGACGGACGGCTGCCGACTAGGTATTTGAGGACATATTTCTTTAATCTCCCTGAAGCTACTTCTTATGCTACTAAAATTTAAAAAACTAACAGACATGGAGATACAGCATCCCAGAGATCATGGCATGTGTGCTGAAGGGGACACGAATAACTGAAGTCTCTCTTCTCTTCACTCCTAGGGACATGTGCATGCACAGTGCACACTCAGACACTCACTGGCACATGTCCTCTTATGGCTGTCCTTGTTCCAAGTTCCACACTTTGTAGCTTCATTATTCTCTTGGCTTCTTTTCTCTCTCTCTTTGCTTCCAGCTGACCTGGCAGTGAACTCAGGGTTGAATCCTTTAGCCATTTTCTATTTAGTATTCTATCCTGGTCTTTCCTTCGTTACTCTGCTTCTGGTGGAGAAGTTACCACTGAAAGAGAAGTGCAGTGAAACAAGGGCAGCAGAAAAAGGATGTTGACAAAGACACATCACTTCACAGTCTTGCTGAGAACCCAACTATTCTCCCTCCAACATGTGCAAATGAAAGTAGAGATATTTTCTGTTTGTACCACATACAAAATCATTTGGAAGGACCACTGACCACAAAAGTCAATTAAGTCAGCCACATCTCTCCTCTCTAAGTCAGAAACAGGACCCAGGATTTTTCACTTTCTAATATTTTCTCAAAGTAGATATTTCAAAGAATACTTCAATAAGAGTATAGATGATTGCCAAGTAAAGGTCAGATATGCTCCAATATGCCATCCCTTGCATATATATGTAAGGGAATTCTAGAAAATAAAACCTTCAACACACTATTAATTTAACGCAAATATCTATTTTGTGGAGAAATTGTAATGCTAAGCACAGAATCTCACATAATAGGTAAGATTTGTCAAGCATTTACATCACAATATGGGGGAAACTATTAGCTCCATTTTATAAAGAAGAAGTGAAGAGACACAAAGGCTAACTTCTCCAGAAAAATAGGTAGTGAATGGCAGGTCCAAGATGTAAACCCAGCTCATCTTGACAATTTGCATGCTTATTTACAGAAATATATCCTCTCAGGATTTAACACCCAACTCGAAGGAGCTAAGAAAAGAGCCACTTTAATATTGGTCCTATAATTATTTCCTTATAGTGTTGCCTTGTAAGCAGAATATAATGAGTTGAACACTGTTGTATCAAAACAGCCAGATACTATCTAACAGGAAGAGAGCATATGAAAATTCAAAGGCACTCATCAAAATTAACTTCCCAAACCACAGGATAAAGGCTTAGAAAGATTGTTTTTGTTCATTAACAAATGTAGGGGAAGTGACAGAAATGGGCCAGACTGCCTTGTTTTGAGAAAACGCTTCTCCTGGTGGAACATGGTTTGCACAAGTCCACATCAGTTATCCCCACTGGGCATCAGGTGCTTCATCAGTTTATCATCATATCCATCAATGGGTTTGTTGGGTGGAAAAAGAAAACATTTGATTTTTCTATGTGTCTGCAAGGATAAGAGATTAAATGGAAATAAGCTATAGGTATTTTATTTGTGGGCAGAGGAAAACAATCTAGGCTCTGCTGATATTCCTTTGGCTTTATCTTTTTTCTCACCTGGAAACTTCGATGTCAAAAATATTATCAATTTCCAACCAATTCTGATAACCAAGCAATGTACACTTGAAGGATTCAGTTTATAAGAAATAGACAGGTAGCCTTTTTCTAAGGAAAAAAAAATCTGATTTTACTGGGATTAGAAGTCAGTACATAATATGGTGGCTTAGAAACTTTCCTTTTTCACACACAAATGTAACAGAAAATGGCTTTAAACAAAGGGATCAAATGTCACTAAATAAAGATATCTTCCCAATAACCAAATCCTTTGCCAAAGGTGACATATCCTTTCATAGCTGTCCTCAAAAACAATCTTTTGTTTCATATCATGGGTGCAAATTGGAACCCATGCAGAAATTTTACTTCTGTGGTTTGTCTTAAAAAACTTTAAACCACTTTGCTTTCTAATTCATAGAACTGTACAAGTTTGAGCCATATAGATTATATTTAAGGCTCTTCTATAAAGTTTTCTTTTTTGCCAATGCTGTTAGGAAATGTTCTGGTGGAGCCTTTGGCCATTCTGTATCTTCTACTGCATCTTAGAGAGATTTTTACCAGTTGAAAATCTATGGGACACAGGATTATACAGCATGTCTCTCATGTCCCTGACCTCACAGGTGAGCATGTTCAGAATTGGTTCCATTATGCCTGCAAATGGTGATGAGTACTTTCAGGTCTTTGCTTCAGGGGTAAACATCTTTGAGTATTTTACCTCTGTTTTCAAATTGACTGGAAAACCAAGCAACATTCAGAAAGCCATTTAACTGAATGTGATCCCAAGTTTCTGAAGTTTTCCAAGCTCAAATCTCACTCTTCACCTCTGGTTCCCTTTGGCATTCTTTCAAGGACAATAGTCAGTGTAGAGTCAGTTCCTAGCACACATGAAGTGCTCTGTATATATTTGCTGAATAAATACAGGGGTGAATATATATTATATTTTATAGTACTTTTATTTATGTATTATAGATATTAAAACTACATTTATTATAAAACAAATCGTATACAGTGTTCCCTCACTTATCATGGGTATTATGTTCTAGACCCCCCGTGATAGGTGAAAATCTGTGAAGTAGGAACCTTACATTTATTTTAGTATTTATATATATTTTAAGGCTGTATAAACCCTTCCCACACACTTATAAACTGTCCCCAGTCCCTTATTAACCTTTCCCACTCCCTTATTAACCTTTTCCACACTTTTATAAACATTACTTATGTTCTTATACATATTCTACACTCTTAAACCTACGTAACTTTAACAACATACTATGCAGTACTGCAAAATCCCGCGATATAGCAAAAAATCTGTGATAAATAATTAAATATAATATTTTTTAAAATCCTGCGATACAGTGAGGCCACGATAAGTGAACCACGATATAGAGAGGGACTACTGTATTTAGGAAAACACCCATAACAAAGTGATAGCTTAGTGAAGTGCCCACCACTCAGGTACAGTATAGACCTTTAACAACCCCTCTAGGACATCTGTCTACCTCAAGAAAACCCTCTACACCCTGACTTTTGTAGTAACGAATTCTTAAAAATCTTTATGATTTATTCATTCAACTGTGATCTCTACATGTTATTGATTAGGATTGCCTATTTCAAATAAATTAATTTATCTTTTACATCTCTTTTAAGTTATATTACCTTACTCATCCCTTTATATTCCTGTTAATTAAACTATTGAGAAAATCTGGGCTAGATATAGAGTATCCCACAATAGAATCTCCACAGTTTTTTAATGTATTTTATTGATTATATTGTTACAATAGTTCCAATTTTCTCCCCTTTACTCCCCTCCACCCAGCATCTCCCTCCCCGAGCAATCCCCCCCAAGTCCATACCCGTGGTTCGTACATACAAGTTTTCCCGCTTCACCATTTCATATATTTTTCTTCTCTCTCTTTTTTTTTAGTACATATGTGATTAATTAATTATTTTAACAATAAAAAATAACAATCCCTCCTCTCAGATATTAAGACCCTTTGTAATCTTATAAAGGACAATGGACAAAGGTCTCAAGCTCCTCTAGCTGCTTCAAGCTGGACATGGTCGTCGTCCAACCTACCCTTGGGTCCAGAAATCCCTAATGAGAGTGGGGGTGTGGAGGGGAGAGTGGCCTTCCCACATGGGGAAGGATCGTGCAGACTCCAGGTCAGTAGGCTGTCTCCGGACAACAGCATGCTTGGTTTAACAGGCTGGCATCCTTGTTGTGTTCTGGGGGTAACAGATTTGGCAAAAAGGTTAAAAGACATCATTCAATCCATAACTACTAGATGACAAAAGGCAGGGATTAATTTTTCAATGTTCCACATTAGGGGGGAAAAAAAAAGAAAGGAAAAAAGAAAAAAGAAAAAATGGGCTTCTTTGGAGGAAGGTGTGCTAGGCACATCTCACCTGTTCAAAACCCTTTTGCCCATTATACTTAGTTTGGGCTGAGAGAAATAGTTTCGGTATCCCCCCTCTCAGACCTCTGGGCCCTTTCTGTCTAAGCCATTAGGATAGAAAACAGAAACCATTTTTAAAGTGAAGCCCACAGACCACCCCATTCTTCACCAACCCAGCCATTTAGTTCAGCCAAACTGTTGAGTCTCAGGAGGCAGCACTTCAGAGAGGATTAAGTGAGGCTTATATGTACAGACAATCACTCAGGTAATGCGGTCATAGGCTTATGCCCTTTCAAAACAGAAAACACATATTAATTTATGTAATATACCCCACAAACAAGTCTCTAAATCTGTAAGACTGTCTTATTGGGAAGACATCCAGTTGCAAGGCACTTGACATTCTACTTGCCTGCAACTTAAATATCTTTGATGATATCACAGATATGGCTTAACTTTCAAGTGAAAACATATTTTAAATGAAAAGAAACTTTTAAGATGGTTAGCTGCACTACTTTATAGTCTACCACTGATCGTTGTGATTTTCCTTGAATAATGATTTTTCTCCCTAAGATTACTCTCCTTATCATTAAAGGGACTACATAAAGTCCATTTTAAATTTATCCTGTTCATTTGCATAAACACAAGAGCAGCAAATAATCACTTATGATCTTTAGTTCTGCTTTGCTGGAACTTACGCAAGGAACATTTAGGGTGACCTTCAGTCTGCTCTTCAGGGCACAGAAGGTGGGCCACATACCTGGCATTCATCCTTGCCTGTACACACCTGTCCTTTCCAAGTCTTTCTCGTTTTTCATTGTGCCTTAAGATCCATTCTAGCCATCTTTCAGGAAAACAACCTTTGTTCCTTCCCTGGAAGGATTGCTGTGGACCGCACAACCAACCATGGTACCAGGCCTTTTATCTCGTGGACTTTTATTACCTTTGAAAGTCATTCCCCGTTCCTCAGGGATTTTTGGTAATAACCTGAGCCCAAGCATGTCACCTTTAGGCTTGACATTCCAGTCAAAGACTTGGTCAAAAAAATAAGAAAAAGGAACCTCTATTAACAACTGGTCTTATTAGTTTTATGCAAAGAAACTTATGTCATTACTTACTTGTTTAGAATGTCAAACTCTGGAGGGATCATATAGGGAGAAAAATATACAACATGAAGGAAAATCTTTGTCCTAATATTCACTGAACTGGCATTTCCATTCTTCATATTTTCATTTTTCCCCTACTAAAAAATTTTTTTGTTTGTTTTTCCATTACAGTTGTCTCACTTTTTCCCTCCTCTTGCTTCCCTGCACCCTGCCCCTCCCTTCCCCACATTCAGTTCCTACTCAGTTGCCCATGTCCGTGGATCATGGATACATATTCTTTGACTAGATCCTTCACCTTCTTACCCCCTTCTCTCCCTCCCCCCTCCCCCCTTGTTACTGTTAGTCTACTTCTTGTTTACATAGCTTTGGTTCAACTTTGCTCATTTGTTTGTATTGTTCATTAGTTTCCTGTAATAGGTGACAACATAAGGTATTTTTCTTTCCTTGCCTGGCTTATTTCGCTATGCATAATTCTCTCTAGTTCCATCCATGTTGTTGCAAATGGTAGAAGTTCCTTCTTACTTTCTGCTACATAGTATTCCGTTGTGTAAATGTACCACAGTGTTTTGATCCACTCATTTACAGATGGGCATTTAGGTTGTTTCCAGCATTTGGCTATTGTAAATAGTGCTGCTATGAACATTGGAGTGCATAGGTTCTTTTGAATTGGTGTTTCAGGATTTTTCAGATATAATTCTAGCAGTGGAATTGCTGGTTCAAAAGGCAGTTCCATTTTTAGTTTTTTTGAGGAAATTCCAAACTGTTTTCCATAGTGGCTGCACCAGTCTGCATTCCCACCAGCAATGCACCAGGGTTCCCATTTCTCCACATTCTCTCCAGCACGAGTTGTTTCTTGATTTGTTGATGATGGTCATTCTGACTGGTGTGAGGTGGTATCTCATTGTGGTTTTTACTTGCATCTCTCTGATGGCTAGTGATGTTGAGCATACTTTCACATGTCTATGGGCCCTCTGTATGTCCTCTTTGGAGAAGTGTTTGTTCAGGTTCTTTGCCCATTTATTAATTGGGTTGTTTGTCTTCTTGGTGTTGAGTCGTATGAGTTCTTTATATATTTTGGAGATCAATCCCTTGTCTGAGATGTCATTGGCGAATATATTTTCCCATATGGTTGGTTTCCTTTTCCTCTTGCTGATGTTTTCTTTTGCTGAGCAGAAACTCTTTAGTTTGATGTAGTCCCATTTGTTTATTCTTTCCTTTATTTCCCTTGCCTTAGGAGATATATCAGTGAAAATGTTGCTACGTGGGATATCTGAAAATTTCCTGCCTATTTTTTCCTCTAGGACTTTTAAGGTATCACGGCTTACATTTAAGTCTTTGATCCATTTTGAGTTTATTCTGGTGTATGGTGTAATTTGGTGGTCTAGTTTCAGTTTTTTGCATGTCCCTGTCCAGTTCTCCCAACACCATTTGTTGAAGAGGCTCTTTTCACTCCATTTGATGTTCTTTCCCCCTTTGTCAAATATTAGTTGACCATATGAACCTGGGTTTATTTCTGGGCTCTCTATTCTGTTCCATTGATCTATATGTCTGTTCTTATGCCAGTACCGGATTGTTTTGATTACTGTGGCCTTGTAATATAGTTTGATATCAGGTATTGTGATTTCTCCTACTGTGTTCTTCTTCCTCAAAATTGCTGTGGCTATTCGGGCTCTTTTTTGGTTCCATATAAATTTTTTAAGTATTTGTTCTAGGTCTGTGAAAAATGTCATTGGTATTTTAATAGAGATTGCATTGAATCTATAAATTGCTTTGGGTAGTATGGACATTTTAATGATGTTGAGAATCTCCACAGTTTTAAAAGAAATTAATGAATAAATGGGAAAAACTCTCCTTAACACACATCTTCCTTTCTCTAACTTTCTCTTCTCCCCTCCTCACCTCTTGTGAGTAAATATTTACAGGATCGTCTATTGATTTGAGAGGGAGAGAGAGAGAGAGAAAGAGAGAGAGAGCAAGAGAGAGAGAAACATTGATGTCAGAGAGAAACATCAATCAGTTACCTCGCATTTGTACCCTGACTTGGGATTGAACTCACAACCTCTAGGTATGTGCCCTGACCAGGAATCAAACCTGCAACCTTTTAGTGCATGGGACAATGCTCTAACCAATCAAGCAACCCGACCAGAGGCAGATCAATAGCACTTTGAGGCAAAGTAACTTCTTCTTTGAAGTGTTTGTAAAAAATACAAAAATATATATATATATTATTTACTAAATATTAACTCCTTTAAAATCTGATGACTTTACAAATTTTGGCTGTGAAATTTTAAGTTAGCAGCAATAATTGGGTCTTAAATTTACACTGTCTTCTTGCTTGTAAAAGCACCAGACAAGTGAATTTTGCGGTGACAGAAGCTACTTTCTTTTATTTAGTTATTATGAATACAGGCAAATAATCTTTAGAAGTTTTGATAAAGTGTATTATGTGTGAATTGAAAATACTGGTAAATTCACTGATTGCAATTATAGTTTTCTTTTATTATGGTAATCTGTTTTACTTGAAAACTATATTATACCATAATTCTTATTGACCTGTCCATGAGAACAAGAACATACTCTTAAGATATAATACACCTTTTTGTTGATATGACATGTGTAACATGTATAATGTGGCCACATAGATTTAGATCAGATGGCAGTGATGTGGAGATACATCTCAAGGACTTAGGAATGACCAAAAGGTCCCATAAACTTGACTTTGCAATATTTTCAAGTTAGGCATACTTTTCTTCTAGAAATCTTCTCTTGGGTAAGCCTTCTTACAAAAGAGATCATCTGAATCAGCAGTAATCTAGATAGTGAGGGTGTGTTGATTGAGGACTTATATGATATTGATGTGGACTCCATAATCTTTTTAATTCACTAAAGGAGAGGTTTACTATTATCACTATTTTAGCTAATAGTTATTCAGCATAGTCTAGGCACTTTACCTACATATTTCATTTAACTCTCACCACAATCATATGAGGTATGTTTATTCTCCTAATTCTACAGATGAAGAAATTATAACAAACATTAATGTACTAAGAAATTCAGACATATTAACTCATTTAACTTATAACAACCTTAAGAGGTAGGTAGTTTCATTTCCTACATTTTACAGATGATTTTTTACTGAAACTTGCAGAGACTATCATGAGTCCTGTTTTCCAGTGTGTAACAACAAGGCTTCCAACCCAGTTAGGTCTAAATACCTCCTGAGGATGAGCTTGTAAGCCTCAAAGGCCCTGAATTAAACTCTGACACCGCCTTCAATAATCCTTGCTTTGGGGATTTTCCTATTTGTTAACAACAGAACTTTAAGTGTTGATTCTGAAGGATTAAGGAATATAGGAGGCTTACAGTTATGCTGTACTTTTACATCTAGCAAAACAGACCCCGCTGAAATGACAAAAATGTCGAATGCACACCTAATCAAGTGATGTTTAACTGTCAGGCCCATGTTGATTTACTAGAGATTGTCTTCATTTCAGAATTACATATTATTCTGAAATGTTTTCTCCCAACCATGTTGCAAATTTCTAATTACTCTTGTCAAGTTTTCTGATTGATGATCATCTTGGTGACCATCTAAAGGCATGTATGTGCAACAATTTTATGGAAGCAGATATAGCTAATGTTAATACAAAAAAAAAAAAAAAAACACAGAAAGGGCCATATTGTTAGATGGGTATATCTGTCAGGTTGAGGCATTGAGAATATCTGGAAAAGGTACCAGTTCTTACTGAGAACACCTAGTCCAAGAAATATGATTTATTTAGTTAAAATCAGGATGAAATATCCAAAACCAAACCAAGTGAGAGAATAGAGCTCATGGGAGTGGTTGTGGAAATTTCACCAAGCAAACAGATAACACTACAATCAAATCTTTCATTCATGTTTCTCTAGTTTTGTGCGTGTCTTTGCTGGATCAGTAAGGGTAACTTTCTTTGAAATTAAAGTAATAGTAAACTAAGGTTCTGTGATTTTCAAATATTAGTGTTTATATTTTATCAGGTAGTTTATTCACAGAGATATGGCCATGTGCTGAGGGATGCCCTGTGGATACTTGAAAGCTAGACTCAGGTCCCAGGGGGTCATTAGTTATCTGTGTGCCTGAATGTGGGCCATCCATTAACCTCACTGCACCTGGGTCTGCTTATATGTAAAATTAGAGATTGGACCAGCTGGTCTCAGAGCTTCTTTCAGGCAAATTGAACAGACCTTGGTATTACAAAGCACAAGACCCCTGGCATTTTACCAGATGTTTTCCCCACAGTGCATGTAGTAGTAGTAATTTCCTCATCCTTCTCTGTTACAGTATACTCAAGAAGCCCTGAAAGCTGCTGTTCACCTGGGCATATGGCTATTACTACATTTCCCTTTTGACACAGGGATAAATGGAAACACAGCAGAACCATCACTCTTTCCTTTATGAAGGTTAGGCAAGAGTAGACACCAGCAGAAAGTTCTTAGACTAAATATTAAGTAAACTTAATTTTACTTCCCAGGGCTAGGTTCTCAGGCAGGCAGAATGGACTGCTAACCCTCAGCCTTTATGGCTTTCACCCATCTTTCAGAAATTGTTCATTTCCGTCAAATTGGAATCCCTCCTCTCCTGAAGGTATCATCAAATGTCATAATGTACATGTACCATATTTGCCAACGATTGTTTAGCAACAGAATCCTATGTTCTGCCAACTTTATTTTTATGCTGACAAGCTAGATTTCACAGAAATTGTGTTTTATAGAAGGCTTTACAGATTGGGAAGAGTGACGAAGGAATGTCTCCTCACCAATGCAGAGAGACACTGGCAATGGCTACCCTGTGATTTCTGGGTGAATTTTAGATGCTATAACAATGGTACACCATTCAAAAATAATTTATTTTTAATCACTGGCTATTAATAAGCTGCAGATTGACATCAGTTACCTCAAAAAGCTGATGAAAAGTGCTGTATTTGTGAAGAAATATCAACTTGATTTTAGCCGCAAACATTAAAAGCCAGCATACAGGATCCAGCAATACATCAAAAAGATCATACATCATGATCAAGTGGACTTCATCCCAGGGATGCAAGGATGGTTTAATATTCGCAAATCAATAAATATAATACATCACCTAAACAGAATGAAAGACAAAAATCACATGATCATATCAATAGATGCAGAAAAAACATTTGATAAAGTACAACACCCATTTATGATGAAAACACTCAGCAAAATGGGAATAGAGGGAGCATACCTTAACATAATTAAGGCTATATATGAGAAGCCTGAGGCCAACATCATACTCAATGGACAAAAACTGAAAGCATTCCCCCTGAACTCAGGAACTAGACAAGGTTGTCCACTCTCTCCACTCCTTTTCAACATAGTGTTGGAAGTCCTAGCCACAGCAATCAGACAAGACAAAGAAATAAAAGGCATCCAAATTGGGAAAGAAGAAGTAAAACTATCACTATTTGCAGACGACATGATAGTATACCTAGAAAATCCTATAAACTCCACTAAAAGACTACTCGATATAATAAGTGAATTTGGCAAAATAGCAGGGTACAAAATAAATATACAGAAATCTAACGCATTTCTGTACACCAACAATAAAATAGCAGAGACAGAGACAAAAAAGAAAATACCATTTACTATAGCAACAAGAAAAATAAAGTACCTAGAAGTAAACTTAACCAAAGAGATAAAAGACCTGTACTCTGAAAATTACATAACATTGAAGAAAGAAATTAAAGAAGGAACAAATAAATGGAAGCAAATACCATGTTCTTGGATGGGAAGAATCAACATCATCAAAATAACCATACTCGTCGGCAGCCGTCCGTCTCGAGAGACGATGGTGTAGCTTCTTAAGAGTCTATCTGCACCTCCGAGAATGGCTGTGCAGTCCAACTCGGGAGTGACACGGTATCTGTCTCCTCCCGTGTTGAATCGACATCTTGTGATGACGCTGGAGTGTCCTCTCCAGTGAAGCTGAAGCTACAGAGCCTGGGAAGGGTGATATGGAGGGTCTGCTGTTGCCCATGCAGCAGACCCCCCCTCTCTTCGCAGCTGAAGGGTCCAAGGGAAAGACGGAGTCAATACAGCTTGGCTTCAGGTGCGCCGCAGGAGTTGCCGGTGATGACTACAACGTCAAACCGCCTTAGGGACTCCGGCTCCGGATTTTCTGTCGGGGTTTACTCCCTTAGCCTTTCCCCTGAAGAGGTATGCCGCAAGGCAGCGGAGGTTTTTTGGAGTCAGAGTTTTCCTTCTCTGATGTGCCCTGACAAAATAACCATACTACCCAAAGCAATTTACAGATTCAATGCAATCCCTATTAAAATAACAATGACATATTTCACAGACCTAGAACAAATACTCCATAAATTCATATGGAACCAAAAAAGACCCCGAATAGCAAAAGCAATCTTGAGACAGAAGAACACAGCAGGAGGAATCACAACACCAGATATCAAACAATACTACAAAGCCACTGTAATCAAAACAGTCTGGTACTGGCATAAGAACAGACATATAGATCGGTGGAACAGAATAGAGAGTCCAGAAATAAACCCAGGCCTCTATGGTCAACTAATATTTGATAAAGGAGGAAGGAACATAAAATGGAGTGAGAAGAGCCTCTTTAACAAATGGTGCTGGGAGAACTGGATAGGGACCTGCAAAAAAATGAAACTAGACCACCAACTTACACCACACACGAGAATAAACTCAAGATGGATCAAAGACTTAAATGTAAGCCATGACACCATAAAAGTCCTAGAGGAAAACATAGGCAAGAAAATGTCAGATATCTCATGTAACAATCTCTTCATGGATACATCTCCTAAAGCAAGAGAAATAAAGGAAAAAAAAAATAAATGGGATTACATCAAACTAAAGAGTTTCTGCTCAGCAAAAGAAAACATCAGCAAGATGAAAAGGAAACCAACCATATGGGAAAACATATTTGCCAATGACATCACAGACAGGGAACTGATTTCCAAAATATATAAAGAGCTGATACGACTCAACATCAAGAAAACAAACAACCCAATTAAAAAATGGGCAAAAGACCTGAACAAACACTTCTCTGAAGAGGACATACAGAAGGTCCATAGACACATGAAAAAATGCTCAGCATCATTAGCCATCAGGGAGATGCAAATAAAAACCACAATGAGATACCACCTTATACCAGTCAGAATGGCCATCATCAACAAATCAACAAGCAACAAGTGCTGGCGAGGATGTAGAGAAACGGGAACCCTACTGCACTGTTGGTGGGAATGCAGACTGGTGCAGCCACTATGGAGAACAGTATGGAATTACCTCAAAAGATTAAAAATGGAACTGCCTTTTGAACCAGCGACTCCACTACTAGGATTATACCCGAAGAATCTTGAAACACCAATTCAAAAGAACTTATGCACCCCTATGTTCATTGCAGCACTGTTTACAATAGCTAAGTGCTGGAAACAACCTAAGTGCCCATCTGTAGATGAGTGGATCAAAAAACTGTGGTACATTTACACAATGGAATACTATGTAGCAGAAAGAAAGAAGGAACTCCTGCCATTTGCAACAACATGGATGGAACTAGAGAGAATTATGCTTAGTGAAATAAGCCAGGCAAAGAAAGAAAAATACCATATGATATCACCTAATACAGGAAACTAAAGAACAACACAAACAAATGAACTAAATAGAACAAAGAGCAGAATAGCAGTCAATAGGGTGGAGGGGAGAGGGAGAGAAGGGGGATAAGTAAGGGAAGGGTTTAGTCAAAGAACCTGTATAAAAGACTCATGGACATGGACAACGGGGAGGGATATGATTGCGGGAGAGGGGGTGGGATGGGTAGGGGAGAGAAATTAGGGGAAAAGGGGACAACTGTAACTGAAAAACCAAAATAAAATAAAAAATAAATAAAAAAATAAAATAAAATAAATAAAAAATAAAAAAGCCAGCATAAAACTAATGTATTGCCAAGGGGTATTGGTGCATTAGCAATGTTTCCTCACCTTGTAAAAAGAATAAGCCACATTATCTTACAGGGGAAATATTTATTGTAAGAATTAAATTTGTCCTGTGGGGTGAAGGATAAAGTATAGTGTCTAACATATTATTTTATCTCAGTTCTTCCACTTATCTTTACTGGTGCTATACGGTGATAGGAAATGAATATTGTATGATATATTACAAAGTAAAAAGTATCACCTATGTTTGAATGTAATAATTGTTTCTCTTTTAATGACAAGCCCTTATGAAATGATTTAATATATATGATTTATTTTAAGAGTAATTATGGCAATAAGAAAGAGTAGAATAGACAGAATAGTGTTCTTCCTTCTATAAAAATCAGTGCTTCTCATTCATTATCCTACCTACTAATTTTATAGACATATACAGTTAATTAATTTTTCCTCATGTTTCTTTATGAGATTATTAAGTGATGGAAAAGAAAAGAGATGATATTGTTCTTTTTTCATACAAGTCATACCTAAATGTGGGTTCAAATTCATCATACGAGAATTGTTCTAAAATTATCCACCAATTTTCTAGAATTCCTCACATCAGCCATTACAATAAATGAACAGAGGTTTCTGCAGGTAACTTCCCAGACCAATTTTAAAAATTCCACACTTCTCTTTCAAGGTATATAGGACTAAATGATTAAATGACTTACTTTACACCCAGACAATCTAAGGTTGAAATTAATTAACTGATGGCAGTTCAACAGCAAGTTGATGTGCAAACTGGACTTTATTTGCTCTTCTGGTATATGCACTAAAACAGGCCATTTCTCTGCTGTTTCCTGACATTAATTTGTTTTAATAATCACTCATTTGACATATACTTATGGGACATCTACCATGAGCCAAACTTTAGGCAGAGATAGGAATATAGTAAAGTGTCAAGCTCTCCTGGAGCTTCTATCCTATTGGGGGTAAGGGCAGGGTAGGATGTTGCTATTCCAAATAGCCAATGAGTGAATGAATATGTGAGGAAAATTCAGAGTGGCAAGGGCTAGGAGAAGACAAACAGCATAATATTTGAGTTGCAACTCTCCCCTTGCAAAGAGCTTCACCAAATAGCTTTCTGTCCCTCCACATTGTGGGGGTGGACACCTAGAAGGAATGTGTTCGCATCTGCACACTTTCTTTGGTGTCATCTGAACTCTCTAAATGGTTGCATTGGATTCAACATAGAATAGAAAGTAGTCTGCTCACATAAGTTGATTTTGTGATCACAACAGCTTTTCCCCTATTCATTTTGGAAAAAAAAAAAGAAAAGATAAACGCAAAAGTTTTTTTTCTACACATCTTACAAGGAATGCATTATGAAAGTGACATGATGCAAATATGAAATCTGCAAATGAGGACTGACAGTGACACTAATAGACAAAGATCACAAAAGCCTAAAAATGGCCATAATGGAGTTCATTTTTGTTTTTTTTAATGGACAACCAGGATCATACTGAATGTTCTAGATATCAATTAATCACAGTCTATTGGTGAAGGAAATAAATTGGAACAGAAAATAAGAAATAATTTCAGCAAGATTTGCCTAAATTCAGTAGAACTTTCCCTCACAAATGGCAAAGGACATAAAAGTTTTGTATGACTTCAGCCATTATTCTAGAAATATTAATTAAATGCCTACAGTGTTATAGTCATTTAGGAAGTTTTACGAGAGATAATAAAAAAGCAAAAGATAGAATCTTTATCTTTATTGAGTTTATAGTCTAAGATTACACGTTAAATACTATAGAGTCTATATAGTATATCACAAGTTTTGAAATTTACGTACTTCCCAAAATAATGGCTCCAAGACCTGATGGGTTGGAGTTGTAGGTTCTCAGAGGTAGAGGCAGCAACAGCTATGGAGGCAGCAAGAGCAAAGGGCTGGGCTTCAAGCGCCAGAGGTCCCATCTCTTCTCTGTCCAGACTGCACATGTGGGCAGTTTGCACCCATGATTGGAATGCTGGGGAGTGAATAGTGAAACTTACCAAGCCCTAGACTTCAGAGCATCCCACCTGTGTTTAGCATATAACACCTAGAAAGGCATAAACTGCCCACTCAGGCCATCTGCTGCTCAGTCTAGGATGTGCCTCAGTGAATGCTACAACCAGCATGCAGAGAAAATTAGACAGAGCTGGTACAGTGGCCAACTCTAACATGATAACATTTAACTCTTTATATTGGGTGCTAAAATGGTGACGTTCTAATTTTTTCATTAGTATTTTTCATTCATATACCAGAAAACTTTTATAGAATGAAACTTGCCCTCAACAGATCTGATTACTGTGTTCATTTAGAAAAGCCAGAATAAATGCTTGAGTTTTTCCCTTTGTTTGCCAATTTTCCAAACAATTAGTTGTTTCTCTAGCATCTTCTAAATAGGCAAGAAGACCAATGAGATTTTTTAAATTAATTATAAACAAATGGATTTAAATTTATTTGCTATGTTTTGATGTAGTTATTATTATTGATGTTCAGAGTGTCCATTGGCCAGTAGAGATTACTTCAAGTAGACTCCTAAGTCTTTCTACCTTTATCCTGTTATCTTTGATAGTTGCCATGCTGTGAGGAAGCCTAAACTAACCCATTTAATGACTCTATGTGAAGAAGCCCCAGGACTTACATCAAGAGATGACCAGCTGTCCCTAACAACTCCCTCTTCTGCTCCACCTTCAAACAACATCTGACTACAATAAGCCTGAGAGACCCTCAGCTCAAATTGTCCAGCTGAGCCCTTCAGCTGATCCACAGAATTTCTGAACCACACACACATTGAGAGAGATATTAAGTGATTGTCGTTATTTTTAAGTGATTTAGTTTTTTGGAAGTTCTTTTTATAAACCAACAAATAACCAAAACAGAATGTTTTAAATGTGTGTCCACATATATAGGAAAAATGGAAAATTAAGCCAATATCTATTTTTAAAAGGCTATCTATAATTAGAAAAGAGAAAAGGGAATAAGGTCAAGAGGTTGAAGCTGAGCTTCTTTGTCTATACTATAGTTTGCAGATGTAGTTTTGGAAATATGCAGATGTTTATATAATTATATATAATTTCACAAATCAGTCCCTAAACTAAAACGAAATTGTATAAATGAACCTAAGTATAGATTATGATGGTGGCTTAATCACACAGAAGAGTTATTTCAAATGCCTTATATAAAATAGTAATTTCACTGTACCTTCTCAGTAGCATATAATGCAAGTACAAAAAGAACCAAAAACAAAAACAAAATAAAACATAAAAACCTTAAGCTATTTTCAGAATCATATTAGTAATAACATGTTATTATTTTCTAAAAGAATTATTATACAATTATAACCAAGCAAATAAGTAATTGTGTTTCCTTTAGAAATCAAAATCAATAACATAAAAAAAGTACAAAATTGAAGAAGTCTGTCTTGTTGCTTGAAATCCTAGAAACTCACCTGCCTGGTAAAATAAACCAGTTCTGTTTCCTGAGTTGCAACACTTTCCCTCATACTCCAGGCATGGGAGGCAGAAATGAATGGAATCCAGAATACATTTTAACACCTGCTTGGTAGTGTGTTGATGTGACAACAATTCTTTTCTTTTTCCACTTCTCCAATATTTGATAGTGACAGCTGTCAGTTGCAGTTGCTGGAGGAAGAGTCTGGAGACCGGGTGTAAGGTATAAGTAGTTTATCGAGCAGGTGGGGACTGAGTGAGAGGGAATCTACTCCTAGACCTCCTCGGGGGCCCGTAGGAGTCCCCATCATCCCCCTATGCTTACAGGCCCCCTAGGAGGCCCAGGTGTAGATTTCTTCTCACCCAGTCCCCACCTGCTCAATAAAGGCTTATACCTTACACCCAGTCTCCAGACTCTCCCTCTAGTGACTGCGCCTGACAACAGCATCAGGAGAAAATGAAAGAGGAAGAGAGAGAGTACATAAAGAACATGGGAAAAGGGAAAGCAAAAAGGAGGAAGGCAAGGAGAGAAGGAGGAAAAGATGGAGAAAAGGAAGAAAGGAAGGGAAGGAAGGAAGAAGAAAAGGAAAAAGTGTGAGGGGGAGGAAGGGAAAGAAAAAGAACACATTAGAAACAAAATTTTAATACTAAATAAATGGGCTACTTTTTATTCAATATAAATTTAAGCAACTTTAAAGGCACCAAGGAATGCATACCCCCACTCAATTTTAAGTTCTTTTCATATATCAGAGTTTCAAACAATAAACTCAGCATCTTCTAGAGCGCTTGAACCAATTTTATCCTCATCCCAAATATTTAAGATAAAGCCTAGGCCACACTTCCTTATTCCCCCAATGAAATACCTGTAAGGTAATGAAATTATCTCAAAAACTGACCACGGAAGTTAGAGATACTTCCAACTATGCCCTAAATGATAATGCTTTGGCTTGGCTGTGGCAAATGTGTTACATGCCTAGACAATTTCTCTTTATTTCAGTTCCCATTTTTAATAAAGCTTGGCATAGTCTACTACCTTTGAAGGGAAAACAACACTTACAAGACTGAAGTAACGATTTGTTTGTGTTTACAATACCTTTGCTCCACAGAGTTGAATTTTATACAAGCTTTGTGCAATGGGTTCCCTGTACTGCTGCAGCCAGGATCTCAGGGCTCTGTTGCTGAGTGACAACTGATCCACAGTGTGGGTTCGCATAAGTAATTCCATTGCTAGGCACATCCTTGCCCAACAGTCAGAGTGGAGAAACCAATGCTTTCCACCATCTACCTACATAAGATTTTAGAGGCAGAAAGCATAGTTGCCAAACCACAACATTATGTCCATGTTTTGATTTTTTTGATGACTCATATTCCAAAGAGTCAGAATTTATTGGCCACATCTATGGGTTCAGCATGAAAGAATTGCAACAAACAGGCGCAGATCTGGGACAAATATTTTGATCAAGGAGACTTTCATTCACTTTCCTTGGCAATGTCCAGCATTTTTCAGCTGGCTGTTTTTTATTACTCATCCAGAACCATTGGTGATTGTTTTCTGAGTTTCTGAACTAGTTGCCATGGAACTGGCTGAAATCTGCCTCTACATTTAAAAAAAAAGAAAGAAAAAAGATTCAGGACAATAACTGAAAGAACACTGAAGGCGGTACAGATCGTCCAGGGGCGGAAGAAATGTGATCTCTCTGCATTCCTGAATTCCTGCCTGACCTGAGGCCAGTTCTGCCAGGATATCACTTGAGAACTTTCTGGTCTATTAGTGTAAATACTTTAGAGGTAAGGACTTCTGTTATAATACCCTCTTTCTTAATGAAAGAGTAGTTGAAGCAATCTTGGTCAAAACCATGGCTCTCTATATTTTACTTTTGAAATGATGCATGCACTAATTCCAACCCATTTCCTGGACTAATGTTGTGAAGATCTTTGTTTCTTTTGAGTAAATATGTTTTCTTTCCATCACTACACAAACACTCATTAATATTTATGATATTCTGAAACACCCTTTCTGAAACACACACTTTGGTTTTCTTTAACCATTTTTTTTTCAAAGTTCCATCATAGTTGTTTTTTTTTTAAGTATATTTTAATGCAAAAGATAATTTTTTGTTTTAATTTTTTTATTGTTGTTATATTACAGTTGTTCCCATTTTTCTCCTGTTGCTCTCCACTGTCCCGCCAATCCCTGCTCCCACATTCTTCTCATGAATCTATCTTAAAGATTATTTCTCTTCCAAATGAACACCTGTAGCATATCTCCTAGCATCTTGTAAGATTTGGAAAGAGAAAGTAGTGTAATAATTAGCATTGCAAAAATTTTCATTTTCATCCCTGTTTATTAAGTAAATGTTCTTTGAAAGGTCCTTAAATTGTAATTTATATATTGCATATACATACATATTCTTGGAATTTTACTCAGATTTTTCTGCATAATTTGCAATGCCTTCAAATGCTTACATTTGCATTTAACTACTCTTCTGAAGATTAATAGAACTAGCAAAAATAATTAAATTATGAACAACTTAAATATAGAATTTTGAATATACATGCCAATTATTTTCCTTTCCACTTTTCTCAGCTATCATTTGACCTGAAGCCTCAAAGATTTGAGGAAAGGAAAAAATCAAAATTACAAAATGGTTTGTATCTTAGTATTTATCCCTTCCGCCTTTGTCTCTTTAGTGTGTAAACTCAATTGTGATCCCCCTTGGTTTATCAATAGTGGTCATGATGACTTTCAAATGGCAGCACTTGTAGGGATACCCAGAAGATAAGAATGACAGGTTTGGGCTTGGCCGTCTGTTGAAAGGAGGAACAGGGAAACTCTGCTTCCCAAGTATGTCACTGATCATTGTGTATGTAGCCTCCAGTGAGGCAATGAGCTCTCCAGTACTGAGAGATGAAGACAAACTTGTTTGCTGGTCAACTGAAGCAATGCAAAATTTACCTTAAGTTTTTAATCTGTGGGTGAAAACATTCCTTAAAAAGTAAAAATTATGATTATCATTTACTCTCCATTTGATAGAATGAATAATTGTACAATACATTTGACAGTATAACATACAGAGCATTGTTTCCCTCAGTGAGATCCCTGGACCAAATACATCAGCACAGCCTGGAAAGATGTTTCAGAGGTCCACCAAAGAAGCAATAAATCAGAATTGGAGGGGATAAGAATTGGGAAATTACATTTTAATAAATTCTGATACACACTGAATAAGTGACTGATTTTAAACATAGAATAAGAAACTACAGTTTAAGGAAACTAAGATATAAGAAATATAAATACTACATTTTAGAACCCAATCTTTATACTTTGTGACAAATAGCATAGTGATGGTATAATATTTTTTTTGTTTTAAAACAAAAGCAGAAAAGACCTGAACACATTAACTAGCACCTTAGAGGTTTTCTGTATCATCATGGTTGTCACCAAATAATCATCACTATATTTCTTCTTAGATACTCAATAGTCTTCTCAAATGAATACCAAAAAGAAAAAAAAGAAAAAAAAGGCTATGTGATAAAGAGGCAGGAAGTGAATGTCTCCCTTCTTGACCAGGTAAATGCATTCTCTAGCATGGAAGGGTAAAGGCACTGGTACATGATACAAAGACATCATGCTATCAATAGCATTAATTTGGAATTACAAAGGCAGGAATAGCAAAAGGCTGTCTCCAATTCCTCATAATCCACTTTTACCTGAATTTCTTGAATCTAGCTTTCAAGTGGCCCCATTAGTATCAATAGCATATATATCACCAAGGCCAACACACATTTTTCATTTTTTTAGTTACCTTTTTGAGAGTAGCATTTAACCATTTATATCGACTTTCTCTTTGAAACACTGTCTTCTCTTTGTTCTCCATGACTCTGCATTCTTCTGCTTTTCCTTTCACTTCTCTGTTGCTCCTCTTTTAAATCTTCTGTTCAAATTCTAAGTGTTAAAATTCCTTAATCCTAACCTCTTTTATATGCTCTCTCTCATCTTTCCCTAATTGCCATCACCAAAAATTGATGTGGTTCAAAATTCCTTCTAGACACAGATGACTGAAATTCCAGTTTCTAACAGAGTTCACCTTTGAGTTCCAGACTTGTGTTTTCCACTCAAAATCTCCACCTGGCCATCTCAAAAGCATGCCAAAACGAATAAATTTTTTCTCTTTACCTCATCACAAACTTGATTCTTTTCTACTGTTTCTTTTTAGTGAAGGGCCTCTGCATCTTTCCATTAGCCCACCCTCAATTTCTTTGTTTTCTTCACATCTCATATTTAATCATATTCTGACCTTTTTCCTCCTAAGTCTTATCAGTATTCTTCCATGCATCTCCAACTTCACCACCATCTTGTTCAAGCTACAATCACCTCTCATGTGGAGTAATGCAATGGTGTCTTAATTAGTTCTTTATTTTCCTTGCTGTACCCTACTCTTTACACTATAGTCAGAAAGAGGTTTAGAAAAAGATTAATATGATTATGTCATTCCCCTTTAAAGCCACTGAATGATGCCTGCTCATTTGCAGCTACACTGTCCTTCACTAGACTCCAGGTCCTCAGGACAACCTGTTCCCTCCTAGGTAAGAGCACATGGACATATTGTTCCCTCTGACTAGATCCATCTTTTTTACCTTTCCTTGAATGGTTAACTCTTCACACTTCTTTAAATCTCAGGTCAGATATTATTTCTTCAGTGCAGTCTTCGCTAACCACCACGTAAAACCTGATTACTGTACCCACAACATAAACTTTTACTACATATCCTTCCTTCTTATAGTTTGCACATTTGTGTTTTTTGTTATTTGATTGATACCTTTCTGAGGAGACTGAAAGCTGCACAAAGACAAGGAGCAAGTTTGTTTTGCTCCTGATTCAGATCAAAGAAACCAACTCCACACAAACTGGTTCTAAGCAAAGATTCAAGAGACTGAGGAAAAATACAAGAGCCCACAGTACTGGATAAATCCTTATTATCAACAGGATTGTTATTGATCCTACCTTGAATATTCCTCCACTGTGACTCATGGGGCCATAAGAATCTTCTTCCTTCACCAAAATAGGTGATGACCAAGTTCATGAGAAAGCCGATGGCTAGGAAGACTGAAAGCACAGGTGTGAAAACTGGCTTCCAGAAATAAAGAGGCAGGGTGTGGATTGGATTTACTATTATTATTATTATTATCATCATTATTATTTCTAGAAATTTTACATACGTCCCTGAATAAGATTTATTGTTAATTTTTATTTTTCATACTTTCCTCGTTTCATTTTGATATTGAGAATGATTAGGGGAGGTTTTCTCTTTTTATTTTCAATAAGAGTTTGTAAATGTTTGAAACTGTGTTTGAAATGGAAACTTGAAAATCTGTAAGAATTTGCCTGTAAAATTGCATGGGCCTGGTGTTTTCTCCATGGGCATATTTTTAAATATTAACTTAGTTTGTTTAATTACAAAACTTTTCAGGCTTTCTAATTCAGTTGCAGGTAATCTCAGATTTTTAAAAGCCAATTCTGGTAATACATTTCTAGAAGTTTGATAGTTTTGTTTAAATTTATATAATTTTAAAAAATACTTTAAATCTATATCTATGCTCCACTTAGCAGCCCTATTATGGAGTATTTGACCTCCCCACACTGCTTTAATTGATCAATATTGTCAGAGATTTATTTTGCCATCTTTTCTTTCTTTTTTTTAAAATAATTTATTTATTTGTTTGTTTGTTTATTTGTAGAGAGAGGGGAAAGGAAAGAGAGGGAGAGAAACATACTGTGTGGTTGCCTCTCACTCACACCCCCAAATGGGGACCTGATGTGCAACATAGTCATGTGCCCTAGTCATGTACACTTGGCTCGCAGGCCGACACTCAATCCACTGAGCCACAGCAGCCAGGGCCTTATTTTGCCATCTTTTCCAGGAACCAGTTTTTAAATATATTTGACCCTCCTTATTTCATCTTTGTCTGATATTACATTTATTTCTGTTCTTATCTTTATCTTTCTTTTTGATTCTAAGCTTCTGTTGTTTTGCTTTTCCTAAATTCTTAAATAGAAATCTTAGGTTATTAATATTCTATTAATATTTTTTTGTAATAAAAAGCTCTAAATATCCCTATTAAGCCTTATTTGAACTATTCCTCATATATTTTGATATGCGATATTTTCATTATTGTTTAATTGCATTTTTTAATTTTATTTTTCATTCATTGGTATTTGACATGTGAATTAGCAGTTTTGAAAATTTTTTCAGTATATCCAGTTTTTAAAATTTATTTCCTTCAAGCAATCAGATAGAAGAAATCACTTCACCACAACAAGACTGGTAGGGAGTGCAGAGGAGGTGTGAGTGGGATGGCTAGATTCCCACAGATGGCAGCTGAAGTTCCAGAGGGTTATTTCAGTGACCATGGGGTTCCCCCTAAGAAGTGTGGGGTCTGAACCCCAAGCTGAGCTCCCCAGCTTATAGAACCAGAGCCAGAAAGGAACCCAGATAATATCCAGCTGTAAAAAGCATCAGGGTTTCTGTCTGCCAGGGAGAGACAGCTGGAAATGCAGAGAGCCTTTTAGAGGTCTAATGCACAAAATTTAGTTTTCAGCCACTTAACCTAAGCTCTAGCAGAGGGAGGGCAGAGTGGACTAGAGACGTTTGAGGAGAGTCTAGGGTTGTTGGCTCTGGGGAGAAAACTGAAGGAGCAGCCACCAGGATCCCTGTCATGAGTCATTTCCCATATTGCAACAGCCATCTTTCTCAGGCAGAGCACTCCTCTTCAGATAGCATCAACCTGAGGGGAAGCAATAACCCCACCCCACAGGAATTATTCTGCCACACCCTGTGATGCTTAAGCCAGGCTGCTAATTACAGATGAAGGTTATATAATTGATTAGTTTAACAACTAAGGTGGAAAATACAAAGAAGCAGCCAAAATGGGAAGACAAAGAAACAGACTCCAAATGAAAGAACAAGAGAACTCTCTAGGAGAATTAGATGAAATGGAGGCAAGCAATTTATCACATAAAGAGTTTAGAGTAATGACTATAAGGATCCTTGACAGCATGAAAAAAGACATAGAAACCAAAAGAAAGGACCAGTCATAAATAAAAAATGCAATATATGAAATAATACATTGGAAAGAATAAACAGTATTTGATAAAGCAGAGGATCCAATGGTGATTTGGAAGACAAAGTAAACAAAAACACCCAAGCAGAACAGCAAGAAAATAAAAGCATTTTGGAGGTTCCAAGGTGTCAGAGGAATAAGTGAAAGTTACACTAACCTCCCAGCACTGTAAGGGATAAAGAAGCCAGCGACTCTCAGACCAGTAGGAGATAATTAACAGATGAATCATGGGAAACGGGCCAGGAAATGATATTCTGTAGCTCCTCACACATATCTCTGGGATCATAAGGAGGAAGATTGTCATCACCAAACACAGAAAAATGGGAAGATGTAGCTAGATAACTTTGCAAATGAGTTGGAGATAGACCTATAACCAGATTACCCTTAATTAATCATACCCTTAGTTAAGTAGTTAATCATGTTAGATTTTGAACCCGGATTAACCAGTAATGGAGAAATGGGGAGGGGGGAGCTAATCGCATTAGGGAGGGGGAGCTAATCGCGTTAGTATAAAACCAGTTTACTTTGTCTACTTCATGTGCACATGCCCCTGGCTGGCTCTGTGCCCAACGCTGCAGACTTGTGAATAAACACCTTGCTTTGCTGCTGAAGTCTTGTGTCCCAATGTTCTGTTGTGACCATTTCTCACAACTTGGGGGCTTGTCCAGGATCCTCCAACTATGTGCAGGAAGGGGTTCTGAGCTGAGGTGGGAAGACATGTCCTACCCACTTTTGGGTGGCCCACTCGACCCAGGGCCCACCTGCTTCACAGTGTCCAGAAACAAACCCGAGACTTGTTGGGATAGCAGTAGATCGACACAGGGGCAAAACAAAAGCAAACACCACAGTCACCAGGCAACCTCGTGTACAGGCCAAGGTAAGAAAATTTGGTTAATTACTACTTTGGTGGTGGGGCATCCTCAGAGATTGACTGTGTGTGTGTGTGGCTGAGATGTATCTCAAGATCTGACACAATTGCAGAGTCCCAATCCGTGGTTCTGTTCTCCCATGAGGGAAACAGCCGGAGAAGGATGAAGCGAATCTCAGGCTGTGTGCAAGAAATCTCTAGTATGGGGGTTGAGCACACAGGGCATGGAGAAGAAGCCTCCAATAAGGGGGGTTGAGTTTATAGGCCATAGGCAAGAAACCTTCAATATGGGGAGTTGAGCTCACAGTATTTTTATATATAAGAAATAGCCAGTAAGGGGGGTTGAGTATATGGGGTCTGTATACAAGAAACTTCCAGTTCAGGGGGTTGAACTCATGGGTTCGTATTCAAGAAATCTCCAGTAAGGGGGTGTTGAGGACACAACCAGATTCAGCCACAGCCACAGGAATCAACTGAGGATGGGAAATAAAAATTCTAAGCCTAGGAAAACTTTTAAAAAATGGGACAAAGAAACACCCCGTAGACATCCTGCCCTATACTCTATTAGGGAAAATGTTAGAGCATGGGGGAGAAGATCCCTGGACCCAGAAAAAGGAAAAACAGAAGATGGTAAAATATTGCTGTTTTCTTTGGTCAAAGGAACCAAATAAGGGGCAATCTGTTTTCTGACCCCAATTTGAGTATGATGAAACTTGGGTTTGTCAAGCCCTGATCTTATATGTGAGTGATCAGGCATCAGCTTCTAAAGAAGAGAAGAAATATGCTCTCTGCTGGTTACAACCTACCAGCAGGTCTACAGGTCTCTTCCCTGTAAAAGAAAAAAGAAGATAAAACCTGGGACCCTCTGTCCTGTCTCCTGCCAAATTATAGCCCTGGCCAGCTGGAGGACAACTAGGCGCAGGCATCACGGACAGACAATAACAGATGAATCAGGCCAGGGACACCTAACAGGTGCCCAACCAGTAGCCGTGCCCACAATACCCATGGCACTGGTGGGAACTTATTCTATATTAAGAAAAGAATTAGAACAATGTAAGAAAGACATGGAGAACTTTCCTATTCCCTCAGAGCAGCCTATGTTTCCCCTTAGGGAGGTCCCCATGGGTCCAGGACAAATTGGATATGTCAATGCTCCTTTAACAAACACTGAAGTTAGAAACATCAAGCGCGATATGAAGCACTTGGTAGAGGACCCCTATGGATTGGCAGAACAATTAGATCAGTTCCTTGGACCCAGCATATACATGTGGACAGAATTAATGTCTATACTAGACATCTTCACTGAGGAAGAGAGAAGAATGATCAGACTGGCTGCTATGAGGATATGGGAAAGGAAACATCCTCCTGGTCAGGGAATTGTCCCAGCTGAACAGAAGTTTCCCAATATAGACTCTAATGGGATAATAACAGACCAGAGGATAGGGCTTAGATGAGAGGCCTTAGGAGCCTCATCATCAGCAAAATCAAGGAATCCATTCCTCGAGCACAGAATGTCTCCAAGACACTTGAAATAAAGCAAGAAAGAGATGAAACTCCATTAACATTCCTATAGAAACTCAGGGGACCGGATGAGAAAATATATTCTGGTCTAAATCAAGAGAATGCTATAGGGCAGGGACTCTTAAAAGTAACTGATGTGACAGAAGCTGGCCAGATATTTATAAGAAATTAAAGAAGGTAGAAGAATGGGCCAGATAAAACAATTGAAAAACTCCACAGGAAAGCTCAGAAAGTGTACGTTAGAAGAGAGGAGGAGAAGCAAAATTTGTTTAAAGCTACAAGGTATCTCTGTAAATCCAGGAACTTTTAGCTGCCAGATACTGAGTTTCAGTATAGTCCTTCACAGCGTGGAAAGGAACAAGGATTGGAAGCATGTTATGGTTAAATCTAAAGAAGTAAAGTATAGGTAACCAGTCTGCGTAGCAGTGGCAAATGTAGCTCAGCCCTGGTCCAGAAAACCAATAGGCACAAGGCAGCACACAGGACCCAGGCCCTCAGATCAGTTTTTCTGTGGAAACCAGGCCTGCTTTGTATCTAGGTGGCTTTAAAGCTTGCTCTTGCTAAAACTCTTTCACCCTAAGGTTGAGAACAACAGATGTTTAGTGTATAACCTTGAAGTAACTTCCTAGGGTTTATTCTGAGCTGTTTCAATGACAGGATGTGGCCAGCTTGCCTATCGTTATCATTCCCCTGCATGCACAACACCCTCTTCTTTTTTATCTATAAGCTATAACCATTTAATTTTAGTATGATAATTTATGATGCTCTTGGATGTAATTCTCTGAGAATGATAATAAAAAGCATGTCTTGGCAAGGGTTGAGGCCTCTGTCACCTAGAGGGTGGCCACTCTGTCCCTTTCCTCCATAGGATTCACTGAGTCTGTGTGCATTTGTTTCCCCTTCATCCGCAATGCCACGGACCCCACTGGTTGGAGTCCGCGACTGTAAAGGGTACTTAGAAAATTTGTGAATGTTGCAGAAGGTCTGTGGAAAGTTCTAATAATAAAAAGGAAACAGTTATGGAAATTTTAAACCTAGGGAAAGAAAACCTCAGCTGCTTGTGTTCTGATTTTATAAAAGTGTATTTTGCTCTGTTCTGTTGTGGAATTATCTGTATCTGTTTTTGATCAATGAGACCTAGGAAAGGTTGTCTGTAAACCAGTTGGGAAGAATGCCTTTTGCCACCTGGGACCCAGGAAGGGTCATTCAGGGGTGCTGAGCATCCCAGCCTGGGCAAGTGAGCATGTCTCTGCCAGGACACATCTCTCTCAGAGGCCAGTGGACATACTGGAGAGAGAGGGCCTAGCTGTCTGTATTTTGAATTATTGCTCTGTCTATGCTCTGAAAGAAAAACTTGAGGTTTCCCAGGGAAAGTTAAGACTTCACATAAAAGAAAGGGAACCAGGGAAAATGGAAGGCATGAAAATGAAAAAGGTTTGTTCAAAGTTTATAAAAGTTTTGAAAAGAAATTGTACAGTTTTAGTAATGGAAGGTATAATGCATGGAAGTGCACTTTTAATGGAGAAGGATTTTCCTTCATGCCTTTTTATTTTTCTCCCTACCTGATCCCTCCAGTATTTGGCATTCTAAAGAAGTAAGTAATAACATAAGGATCCTTTGCATAAAACTAATAAGATCAGTTGCTAATGGTGGTTTTCTCAACTGAGGCTTTGACTGGAATGCCATGCCCAAAGGAGGCATGCCTAGGCTCTGGTTGTTACCAGAAAGCCCTGAGGATTGGAGTTTATTTTCAACACTAATGAAAGCCAAGGAGGAAAAAGCCTGATACCCTGGTTGGCTGCGTGGTTCGTGGCAATCTTTCCAGGGAAGGAACAAAGGTTGCTTTCATGAAAGATGGCTAGGAGGAACCTTAAGGCACAAAGGAAAACCTAAGGGTCTTGTAAAAAGCATTGGTTTTACAGGCAAAGCCAGATGGCAGGTGTGTGGCACAGCTTCTGTGCCTAGAAGGGCAGACTTAAAGTCAACCTGAAGGTTCCTTGTGTGAGTTCCAGCAAAGCAGACTTAAAAGATTATATGTAATCAATTGCTGCTCTTGTTGTTTATAAAAATAAACAAGCTAAATTAAAACTGGACTTAGTGCAGTCCCTGTAATGACAAGGAGGGTAATCTTAAGGAGAAAAATCATGATTTGAGGAAAATCACAATGCTCAGTGGTAGACTATGAACTAGTGCAGCAAACTGTCTTTAAAAGTTTGTTTTCATTTAGAAGTTAAAACTAGATATGTAACATCATCAAAAATGTTCAATCTACAGGCAAGGAGGACCTGTCAAGTTGCCACTGTTACATATCATTCCAGCAAAGGCCCTGTGACTGGATGTTTCCACAGTCTTATAGATTCAGAGGCTGATTTGTGGGTTATGTTGTGTGAATTGACATGTGTATTCTTCCTTCTGTTTGCATAGGGCATAAGCCTATAATCTCATCACCTGAGTAATTGTCTATACATATAGGCCTCACTTAAGAAGCCCATTTGCATTGCCACCTCTTGAGACTCAATGGTTTGGCTGAACTAAGTGGTTGGATTGGTAAAGTGTGGGACAGTCTGTGGGCTTCACTTTAAAACTGGTTTCTCTTTTTCTGTCCCATATCTTGGACACAAATGGCCCTGAGGTCTGAGAAGGGGGAAATCCTAAAATATTCCCCTCAGCCCAAACTGTTTAGTGGGCAAAAGGGTTTTGAACAGGTGTGACATGCCTTGCACACCTTTCTCCAAAGAAGCCAATTTTTTTTCTAATGTGGGACATTAAACACTAATCCCTGCCTGTTTTCATCTGGTCATTATAGTTTATAGTTTTAATTATGCCTTTTAATCCTGTTGCCAAATCTGTTACCCCTAGAATATGACAAGGATGCCAGTTTGTTCAGCAGTGCCAGCCATTGGAAACTGAACATGCCATGGCCCAGGGACAACCAAATGACCTAGACTTTACCAAATCCTTCCCCATCTGGGAAGGCCACCCTCCCCTCCTCACTCCCACTCTATTAGGGATTTCTAGACCCAAGGGTAGGTAAGACAATGGCCATTTCCAGCTTGAAGTGGCTAGAAGAGCAAGAGACATTTGCCCATTGTCCTTTATAAGATTATAAAGGGTCTTAAGTCTGAGAGGGAGAATTCTTGCAGAGTAAGATTCCCCCCAAATTCCCCATAGCCTGCAGTTGGGTAATGGGGAAAAAAAGGACAGCTTTCAAGATGCCTTTGCATAGCTATGGCTGGTAACTTGTATCTTAGTTATACAAATGACTTTGACTTTTCCAAGGCGCCAAGGAGATGGGAGAGATTTTGACTATAAAGTGTTGATGAAAAAAGAGGTCAACAGTGCCTGGTGAATCATTCGATCCTCTCATTTATATTGATGCCATTGGGGTCCCAAAAGGAGTTCAAGATGAGTTTAAGGCTAGGAATCAAATAGTGACAGGGTTTGATTCAGTCCTCTTCTGGTGGTCGACAATTAATAAGAATGTTGATTGGGTAAAATATATTAATATAATCATCAGAGATTTATTAATTATACTAGGGATGCTATAGGCAAAATAGCTCAACAGTTTGATACCACCAGTCAAAGGACCTGGGAGAACAGGATGGCACTGGATATGATGCTAGCAGAAAAAGGAAGTGTATGTGTAATGCTCGGGGGACAGTGTTGCACTTTTATTCCCAATAATACAGCTCCTGATGGGACTATCACTAAGGCTCTACAGGGACTGACCACTCTAGCAAATGAACTAGTGGAAAACTTAGGCATTCACAATCCTATAACAGGATGGTTAGAAAACTGGTTTGGCAATTGGAAAGAAATGATCACATCAACTCTTGTCTCCCTCATAGTAGTAACAGGCTTCCTTACTGCCTCAGGTTGCTGTGTTATTTTCTGCATCCGAGGTTTAGTTCAGAGATTAATTGAGCTGCATTTACTAAACAGATGACAGTAACTTACCAACAAAATAATCTCCTCATCCTGGAGGCTGAAGAAAATCATTGATATGAGGCAGAGAGTTGAGAAATTCTCATAAGGTTTGAAAGGACAAATTAAATGTTTGAGTAGTCAATTTTCCAGAAGAGACAGGGGGAATTGTAAGGGATAAAGAAGCTAGTGACTCTCAAACTAGTAGGAGATAATTAACAGATGAATCATGGGAAACGGGCCAGGAAATGACATTCTGCAGTTCCTCATACATACCTCTGGGATCAAAAGGAGAAAGATTGTCATCACCAAACACAGAAAAATGGGAAGATGTAGCTACATAACTTTGAAAATAAGTTGGAGATAAATCTATAACCAGATTACCCTTAATTAATCACACCCTTAGTTAAGTAGTTAATCATGTTAGATTGTGAACCCAGATTAACCAGTAATGGAGAAATGGGGAGGGGGGAGCTAATCGCATTAGGGAGGGGGAGCTAATCGCGTTAGTATAAAACCAGTTTACTTTGTCTACTTTGCCCGTGCATGACTCTGGCTGGCTGTGTACCGGACTCTGCAGACTTGTGAATAAATGCTTTGCTCTGCTACTGAAATACTGTGTCCCAGTGTTTTATTGTGAGCATTTCTCACAGCACCAATCTGCAATTATAACTTAATTGTGGAGAAATCATCCAGAATAACCAACTGAACAGTAGCTGGAAACAAGCCTTGTAACCATGGACAGACAGAAGAGGATGCTTCACCACAACATGCCTGGTAGAAAGTGCAGAGATGCAAGTGTAAGATGTAAGAGGGCAGGCTGTGCTCCCACAGGTAGCAGATGAAGGGATGGAGAAACATCTCAGCAGCTGAGGGTTCACCCTAAGAAGGGTGGGGTCTAAATCCCAAACTGGGCTTCCCAGCCTACAACAACAGAGTCAAGAGTAAAATAGCATCCAGCTGTAAAAAGCAAAAAGCCACAGGTTTTTTGCCAGCTTGAGAGAGATGGCTGGAGACACAGAGAGATCCTTAAAGGGACCATACACAAAAACACATATGCACCCACATATCCTGGGTTCCAGCAGAGGGAGGGCAGAGTTGACTAGAGATGCTTAAGGAGAGTTTGAGGCAATGGCTTTGAGGAGAGATCTGAGGGAGCAGTCGATGGGGGGGCCAGTGCTGACTCAACGCGCGTACTACAGACATACCACTCCCCTCCAAGTGGTGTCAGCCTGGGAAGAAGCAATAATCCCACCCCCAAGAATTAGTCTACCCCATGCAGCAGTGTTTAAGCCTGATGACTGATCACAGATTAAATAGAATAACAACTGAAGGAGACAGACAAAGACAATGGATCTCTGGTAGTCTCAAACAACCTGCCTAGACTCAGACTGGGACACGAAATGAAATCACCATGGGTGTATCCAGAAAGAAAGGAAAATGCACCTCTACAACAGCATACAAGACATAGTGGGTAGATTGACTCTCAGTTACCAAGCTGGGGAGAGGAATCCACAAAAGAGCAACACAACAACCAAAACCCAAGTATGCAAGACAGCCCAAATAAACAGCATAAAGGACATCTCAAGAACATCAAATTCGGAGATCAATGAGAATGCAACACTGAATCCCATTGGTCTCCTACCACAGAAAGACAAACCACAAAGACAGGAAGTCAAAGAAGATCAATCTAAGAAGCAGAGACATGTAAAATAGGGAGAAAGAGGAACAGTCCCCCATTAAAAGGGAAGGAGGAATCCCCAGAAATAGTGCTAAATGAAATAGAGACAAGCAAACTTTCAGACATAAAATTCAAAATAAGGGTTATAAAGAAGTTCAATGAGCTCAGCAAACTCAAAGAAAGCTACAAAGAACTCCAGGGGAACTACGAAGAACTCCAGGGAAGCAACAAGATACTTACTCTGAACTACACCAGCATTAAAAAGGACATAGAAACTATCAATAAGAGCCAGGAGAAAATGAAGAATACAATTTCTGAATTTAAGAATGCAGTAGAAGGACTCAAAAACAGGCTACATGAAGCAGAGGATCATTTCAGTGAGCTGGAGGACAACATAGAAAAAATTTCACAGACAATGCAACAAAACATGAAACATAATAATATCTGAATCATAGAAATACCAGGAGAAGAAGAGGAGCAAGAAATAGAAAACCTGTTTGAAAAAATAATGGCAGAAAACTTCCCTAATTTGATGAGAGAACAAGTCATGCAAGTCCAGGAAGCAAAGAGGGTCCCAAAGAAGATGAATCCAAAGAGGCCTGCTCCAAGACACATCATAATTAAGATAGCAACATTCAAAGATAAAGAGAAAATACTAAAAGCAGCAAGAGAGAAACAGCTAATAACATACAAGGAAGCTCTGATAAGGCTATCAATTGATTTCTCAACAGAAACACTACAAGCTAGAAGGGAATGGCAAAAAAATATTCCAAGCAATGAAAAGCAAAGGCCTACAACCAAGACTATTCTAATCCAAAATGCTCTCATTCAAAATGGACGGTGAAATGCAAAGTTTCCCAGATAAAATAAGGCTAAAATAATGCATCTCCACCAAACCAGCATTGCAAGAGATGCTAAAGGGACTGCTTTAAGAAGATGAAGAAACAGAGAGAGACAGGAAGGAACAGAGGTACAAAGGGGAAAATTCACAATGAATAAGTACCTATCAACAATAACCTTAAATGTAAATGGATTGAATTCTTCAATCAAAAGACTTAGGGTAGCTGAATGGATAAGAAAACATGACCCACATATATGCTGTCTACAAGAGGCCCACCTCAGAACAAAAGATCAACACAGACTGAAAAAGAAGGGATAGAAAAAAAAAATTTCAAGCAAATCGACATGAAAAAAAAATCTGGTGTAGCAATGCTTATATCAGACAACATGGATTTCACAACAAAGGCCATAAAAAGAGACAAAGAAGGATATTGCATAATAGTTAAGGGAACAATCCATCAAAAAAAGTATAATTCTTGTAAACATATCCATACCCAATACAAGAGCACCTAAATACACAAAGAAAATCTTGGAGGACTTCAAGAATGATATCAACAGCAACACACTCATAGTAGGGGATATTAACACTCCATTGTCAACAATGGGCAGATCTTCAAAGCAAAGAAACAACAAGGATATTTTGGCATTGAACAACTCTCTGGATCAAATGGAATTAATTGATATATACAGAACCTCTCACCCCAAAGAAGCAAAATATACGTTCTTTTCAAATGCACGAGGAACATTTTCAAAGATAGACTACTTGGTAGGACACAAAATAAGCCTCAACAAATTCAAGAAAATTGATCTTATATCAAGCATTTTCTCAGATCACATTGGCTTGAAACTATCAACCGACCTCAAGGAAAAAAACCCAAATCATTCAAATTCATGGAGACTGAATAGCATGCTATTAAATAATAAACAGGTTAACAATGATATCAAGAAAGAAATTAAAACATTTCTGGAAACAAATTAAAATGAACACATAATGGCCCCAAACCTATGGGACACAGCAAAGGCAACCCTGAGAGGGAAGTTCATAGCAATACAGGCCTACCTAAAAAGGATAGAAGAATCTCCAATAAAATCATATGGGAAAATATATTTGCTAATTATACCTCAGACAAGGGTTTGATCTCCAAAATGTATAAATAACTTATACAACTCAACACCAGGAAGACAGACAATCCAATTTAAAATGGGCAAAGGACCGAAACAGACATTTCTCTAAGGAGGATATACAGAGGGGTCCATAGGCATATGAAAGGATGCTCAACAGCACTAGCCATCCAAGAGATGCAAATGAAAACTGCAATGAGATACCACCTCACACTAGTCGGAATGACCATCATCAATAAATCAACAAAAAAATGCTGGCAAGGATGTGGAGAAAAGGTAATCCCAGTGTACTGCTGGTGGGAATACAGGCTGGTGCAGCCACTGTGGAAAACAGTATGGAATTTCCTTTAAAAACTAGAAATAGATCCAGGGATTACACTGCTAGGATTATACCTGAAGAATCCTGAAACACCAATGCACCCCTATGTTCATAGCAGTATTATTTACAATAGCCAAGTCCTGGACACAACCTCGTGCCCATCAGTAGATAAGGGAATCAAAGAATGGTGGTACATTTACACAATGGAGTACTATGCAGCAGAAAGAAAGAAGGAACCTCTACCTTTTGCTATGGCATAAATGGAACTGAAGAATATTATGCTAAGTGAAATAAGCCAGGCAGAGAAAGACAAATACCATATGATCTCACCTAATATAGAAACCTAATGAACAAAACAAACAAATTAGCAAAATAGAGCCAGAGGCATGGAAACAAGAGACAGACTGACAGTGACCAGAGGGGTGGGGATAGGGGGAGAATGGGAGAAAGAAGGAGAAGGGGCTAGTCAAGGAACTAGCATAAATGACCCATGGACATGAACAATATGGTGGGGAATGACTGTCAGAGGAGAGATGGGTGGGACAGGGGAGAGCAATGGGGGAAAATGGGACAACAGTAATTGAACAATAAAAAAAGAAAAAAATTTAAATGATCAGAGCTTTTGGACAACTTGAAGTATAATAACTTCTGCATCATGGGACTACCAGAAATAGAAGAGAGCAAGAGATCAATCACCTATTTGAAGGAATAATGACCAAAATTTTCCCTAATAGGTGAAGGAAAAAGACACACAAGTCCAGGAAGCTCAGAGAGTCCCTAACAAGTTGAACCCAAAGAGGCCTATAGTAAAACACATCATAATTAAAATGACATGGCTTAAAGATAAGGACAAAATCCTGAAAGCTTCAAGAGAAAAACAGATAGTTACATACAAAGGGACCCAAATTACACAGTCATCTGACTATTCAACAGAAACATTTCAGTCCAGAAGGGACTGGGGTGAAATATTTAAGGTGATGAGAAGAAAGGATCTACAACAAAAGCTACTTTAGCCAACAAAGCTAACATTTAAAATTGAAGGAGAAATTAGGAGTAGCCTAGACAAGAAAAAGCTAAAGGACTTTGTTAACTCTAAACCAGTACTGCAACAAATGTTAAAGGGCTTGCTTTAAAAGGAAGAAAAAGAAAGAAAACAAAAAACAAAAAAAAGTCTAATAAAATGACACTAAAAACATATACATCAATAATCACCTTAAATGTAAATGGATTAAGTGCTCTAATCAGAAGACATAGGGTAGCTGAATGGTTATGAAAACAAGACCCACATATATATATGCTGTCTCCAACAGATTCATCTCACATCAAAAGATACACATGGAACAAAAGTAAAGGGATGGAACACTTCCAGTCAAGATAGTCACATAGGTAAACACGGCTCACATTCTCATGAAAATTACAACTAAAATATAAAACAACCATCACTCAAGCAATCAGATATCAAATTGAATGGAAGTATGACAATGATGGAATTAAAGAAACCACATCTATCCAGACTGATAGGAGGGGCAGAGAAATGGAACAGACTGGTCCCCCATCCACATGTGTTGGATAAAATCTGGGAAGAATATCTCTGGAGAAAGAAGTCCCAGCCCCATACAAAGCACCCCAGCCCAGGTCTAGTGCCAGGAGGATAAGTCCCTATAACTTCTGGCTGCAAAAACCAGCAGGGACTGAGTCAGTGGAAGAAACTACTGGAGTCCCAAGCAGTTCCTTTTAAAGAACCCATACATGTGCTTACTCAGACTCACTCCCTCTGAGCTCCATCACCGGGGTAACACCTTGAAAGGCACCAGTGGCTTACAGAGAGGAACTGAATTATCTGGCATCAAAGCAAGGGCTGGGGACAGCTTTCTCCAAGACAGAAAGTTGGGCAGAGGTCATTGTCCATTTTCTGAACCCTCACCCTACAGAGTCACAGAGCTGACAGGCAGGTGCCATATCTGAAACTCCATCAAGCTGGTTAATGCGATTTACCCTGCCCTGAGATGCCATCCCAAACAACTTATGGGCCCACTCAAACTATTAACAGTGGCTTTTTCATATGATTGGCAGTCTTGGCTCTGCTTCACAACTTCCTAAATCTTATAAAAACATCAACAGCCTGTCTCAGTAAGCCCCCGGACCACATACCTCTTGCTATGTGGTCCCGGGCCTGACACTAGCAGCAGCCAGCTTAGATTCACAGCTTGGCTTCACCTGGGAATCTCCAAGCCCAGCACAAATAGAAGCCATCTACAGTTACTTTATAGCTCATGCAGTGTAGCCCTGGGAAGAACACAGGAGAAGGCTGACCTTGGTCTGCACCACCCAGGAAACTCCAGAGCCTGTGCACCCAGTGGACAGCTACAGACCACATCAGAGCACCACCACCCTGCCCCTGCACTGCTTATTATTTACAATGTACATGGTCAGTGGGCACAGGTAGTACTTGTAGCTGACTGGCCTGGTTAAATTCCTCCTATTGTCCTGTCAGCAGCAATCAAGGCTCAACAACAAGAGGAGGTGTACTCAGCCCACATGATGGGTGCACCTTGAGTACCCAGCTTGGGTGATCTGTGAGGCAGTGTCACTGGGCCCTACAGAAACCTACTACATTAGATCACATTACCAAGACATGTGATCAAAGCAGTTCTACCTAATACATAGAAACAAACACAGGGAGGCTACAAAAGTGAGGAGATGAAGAAACAAGGCCCAAATGAAAGAACAGAATAAAACTCCAGAAAAAGAACTAAACAAAATGGACATAAGCAATCTATCAGATGCAGAGTTCAAAACACTGGTTATAAGGACGCTCAAGGAACTTAGTGAAGACCTCGGCAGCATAAAAAATATCCAGGCAGAAACAAAAGATACACTAATTGAAATAAAGAACAATGTACCAGGAAACAACAGTAGAGTGGATGAAGCCAAGAATCAAATCCGTAATTTGGGACATAAGGAAGCAAAAAAAAAAAAAAAAAAAAAACAATTAGAAGAGTAAAAAGAAACAAAAAAATTTTTTTTAATGAGGGTAGTATAAACAGCCCCTGGGACAACTTCAAGAGGGCCAACATTCAAATCATAGAGATGCCAGAAGAAGAGGAGAAAGTATAAGAAATTGGAAATCTATTTGAAAAATAATGAAAGAACACTTCCCTAATTTGGTGAAGGAAATAGACATGCAAGTCCAGGGAGAACAGAGAATCCCAAACAAGATGGATGCAAAGAGGCCCATTCCAAGAATTATAATTAAAATGCCAAAGGGTAAAGATAAAGAGTGAATCTTAAAAGCAGCAAGAAAAAAAGCACTTAGTTACCTACAAGGGAGATCTCATAAACTGTCAGCTGATTTCTCAAAAAAAAGAACTTTGTAGGCTAGAAGGGATTGGCAAAGAATATTCAAAGTGATGAAAAGCAAGGGCCTACAGCCAGCATTGTTCTACCTAGCAAAAATACCATTCAGAAATGAAGGGCAAATAAAGACAAGAAAAAATTAAAGTTCATCATCACCAAACCACTATTATATGAAATGTTAAGAGACTTATTTAAGAAAAAGAAGATCATAACTATAAACAATAAAATGGTAAAAAATATATGTCTATCAACAATTGAATTTAAAAAAGCAAACAAGAACAGAGACAGAACCATGGATACAAACAGGATTTTGTTGGTTGCCAGCTGGGAGCAGACTATGGGGGAATGGATGACGAGGTGAGGGGATTAAGAAGTACAAATAGGTAGTTACAGAAGAGCCATGTGATGTAAAGTATAGTATAGGAAATGGAGTAGCCAAAGAACTTACACAAATGTCTGATGAACATGAACAATGGTGTGGGGGTTGTTTAATAGAGTTTGGCATGCTAGGTCAAAGGGGGGCAAAGGAAAAAAATTGGGACAACTGTAATAGCATAATTAATAAAATATAATTTAAAAAAAGTAAAGGGATGAGAAAAAATCTTTCATGCAAATAGAAAGGAAAAAGAGGCTAGGGTAGCAGTACTTATATCTAACAAAATAGACTTTAGAACTAAGGCTATAGTAAGAGACAAAGAAGGACACTACATAGTGATAAAGGAAACAACCCAACAAGGGGATATAACCCAACTAAATATTGACACAGCCAATATAGGAGCACCTGAATATGTGAAGCAAATTTTAATGGACATAAAATGAGAGATTGACAGAAATACAGTCATAGTTGGGGATTTTAACACCCCACTTACTTCAATGAATAGATCTTCCAGATAAAAAATCAACAAGGAGACTGCAGCCCTTAACAAAACACTAGATCAAATGGATTTAATTGATATTTTCAGAGCATTTCACCCCAAAGCAGCAGAATATGCACACTTTTCAAGTGCACATTAAACACTTTCTAGGCTAGACCACCTATTAGGACACAAAAGAAGTCTCAATAAACTTAAGTAGATTTAAGTCATATCAAACATCTTCTCTGACCACGATGCTAGGAAACTAGATATCAATCATCAGAACACTGAAAAATATGCAAAGACATGGAAGCTGAATAACCTGTTATTAAACAATAAATGGGTCAACAATGAGATAAGGAAAAAAATCAAAAGATATCTTGACACAAATGAAAATGAGGACACAATAATCCAAAATCTGCGGGACAATGGGAAAACAAGCTTAAGAGAAAAATGCATAGCATTATAGGCCTATCTAATAAATAAATAAATAAATAAATTCAATAAACCATCTAACATCACACCTAAAAATAACAACAAAGCCCAAAATGAGTAGAAGGAAGGAAATAATAAAGATCAGAGCAGAAACAAATGAAATAGGGTCTATAAGAGCTACAAATGATCAATGAATCCCAGAGCTGCTTCTTTGAAAAGATAAACAAGCTAGACAAACCTTTAATGGGATTCATCAAGAAAAAAAAAGATGTTGCAACAACATGGATGGAACTAGAGAGAATTATGCTTAGCGAAATAAGCCAGGCAATGAAAGAAAAATACCTTATGCTATCACCTATTACAGGAAACTAATGAACAACACAAACAAATGAGCAAAATTGAACCAGAGGTATGTAAACAAGGAATAAACTAACAGTAACAAAGGGGGAGATGGGAGGGAGAGAAGTGGGTAAGAAGGGGAAGGGTCTAGTCAAAGAACATGTATAAATGACCCATGGACATGGACAACTAGGTGGGGACTGAATGTGGGTGAAGCGGGGGCAGGATGCAGGGAAGCAAGGGGGGGGGGAAGTGGGACAACTGTAATGGAAAAAAATTTTAGTGGGGGAAAAAATGAAAATATAAAGAATGGAAATGCAAGTTCAGTGAATATTGGAAGGACAAGGACTTTCCTTCACAATGTATATTTTTCTCCTTATCTGATCCCTCCAGAGTTTGGCATTCTAAACAAATAAGTAATGATATAAGTGTCTTTGCATAAAACTAATAAGACCAGTTGTTAATAGAGATTTTTTTTTACCAAGACGTTGACTAAAGGAGACATGCTTGGGCTCTGGTTGTTACCAAAAAGCCCCGAGGAACTGGGATTGACTTTCAAAGGTAATAAACGCCCACAAGATAAAAGGCCTGGTACCTTGATTGGATGCGTGATCCACAGCAATCTTTCCAGGGAAGGAACGAAGGCTGTTTTCCTGAAAGATGGCTAGAAGGGACCTTAAGGCACAATGGAAAACCAGAAGGACTTGGAAAAGACAGGTGTGTACTGAATGCCAGGTATGTGGCTCAGCTTCTGTGCCCTGAAGGGTAGATGGAAGGTCACCCTAAATGTTCCTTGCGTAAGTTCCAGCAAAGCAGAACAAAAGATCATAAGTGATCATTTGCTGCTCTTGTTGTGTTTATGCAATTGAACAGGATAAATTAAAAATGGACTTAATGCAGTCTCTTTAATGACAAGAAGGGTAATCTTAGGGAGAAAAATTGTGATTCAAGGAAAATCACAATGCTCGGTGGTAGACTATAAAGTAGTGCAGCTAACCGTCTTTAAAGTTTCTTTTCATTTAAAATTTGTTTTCATTTGAAAGTTAAACTATGTCTGTGGTGTTATCATAGATGTTTAATTTACAGGCAAGAAGAGTGTCAAATGCCTTGCAACTGGATGTCTTTCTGATAAGACAGTCCTACAGATTTAGAGACTTGTATGTGGGTTATGTTACATAAATTAACATGTGTTTTCTGTTTTCAAAGGGCATAAGCCTATGATCTCATTACCTGAGTGATTGTCTGTACATATAGGCCTCACTTAATCCTGTCTGAATCGCTGTCTCCTGAGACTCAGTGGTTTGGCTGAACTAAGTGGCTGTGTTGGTGAAGAATGGGGTGGTCTGTGGACTTCACTTTAAAACTGATTTCTCTTTTATATCCTAATGGCTTGGAGAGAAAGAGCCCAGAGGTCTGAGAGGGGGGAAACCTAAACTATTTCCCTCAGCCCAAACCAAGTATAATGGGCAAAATGGTTTTGGACAAGTGAGATGTGCCTGGCACACCTTTCTCCAAAGAAGCCCTTCTTTTTCCTAATGTGGGACATTGAAAAATTAATATCTGTCTTTTGTTATCTAGTTGTTATATATTGAATGATGTCTTTTAACCCTGTTGCCAAATCTGTTGCCTCCAGAATACAACAAGAATGCCAGCCTGTTAAATCAAGCATGCCGTTGTCTGGGGACAGCCAACCAACCTGGAGTCTGCAAGATCCTTCCCCATGTGGGAAGGCCACCCTCTCCTCCACACCCCCACTCTTATTAGGGATTTCTGGACCCAAGGGTAGGTAGGAAGACGACCATGTCCAGCTTGAAGCAGCTAGAAGAGCTCGAGACCTTTGCCCATTGTCCTTTATAAGATTATAAAGGGTTTTAAGTCTGAGAAGGAGGGATTGTTATTTTTTATTGTTAAAATAATTAATTAATTAATTAATTATTTTTAAAAAGGAAGAAGAAGTATATATGAAAGGGTGAGGCAGGAGAGCTTGTATGTACGACCCATGGGCATGGGCTTGAGGGGGGATTGTTGGGGGAGGTGCGGTGCTGGGCAGAGGGGAGCAAAAAAAAAATGGAACTATTGTAACAATATAATCAATAAAATATACATAAAAAACATTAAAAAAGATAAAGACTCAAATAAATAAAATCAGAAATCAAAGAGGCTAAATAACAACTGACACCAAAGAAAAACAAAGGATTATAGGAAAATATTATGAACAACTAATATGCCAACAAGCTGGATAATCTGGATGAAATGGATAAATTCCTAGAAACATATAATTTTCCAAAATTATATCAGGAGGAGTCATATCATATGAATAGACAGATTATATCTAGTGACATTGAAGCTGTAATATAAAAAAACTCCCAACAAACAAAAGCCCTGGACTGGAATGCTTCACTGGTGAATTTTACCAAATGTTCTGAGAAGAACTAACACCTCTCCTTCTCAAACTATTTAATACAATTCAAGAGGAGGGAAGGCTCCCCAAACCAAACAAAGACACTACAAAGAAAGAAAATTATAGGCCAATATCCCTGATGAACATAGATGCTAAAATCCTCAACAAAATATTAGCAAGATGAATACAACAATGCATCAAAAAGATTATATACCATGATAAAGTGGAATTTATTCCGAGAATGCAAGTTTGGTACAACATTCAGAAATCAGTAAATGTGATTCACCACATAAACTAAACGAAGGATGAAAACCACATAATCATATCAATAAATGCAGAAAAAGCACTTAATAAAATTAGGCACCCATTTATGATAAAAATTTCTAGCAAACTGGGATAAGAGTGAACATATCCAAACATAATAAAGGCCATATATGACAAACTCACTGCCAGCATCACACCCAATGGGCAAAAACTACAAGTGTTTCCCTTAAGATTGGGAGACAAAGATGTCTGCTTTCACCTCTCTTATTCAACATAGCACTGGAAATTCTTGCCATAGCAATCAGAGAGGAAGAAGAACTGAAAGGCATCCAACTGGAAAGGAAGAAATATAACTGTCATTATTTGCAGATAAAATGATACTGTACATAGAAAACCCCAAAGATTCCACCAAAAAACTACTAATACTAATAAATGAATTCAGCAAAGTAGTAGGATATAAAATTTATATCCAGAAATCTGTTGTATTTTTACATGCCAATAATGAACTAACAGAAAGAGAAATTTAAAAAACCCAATCCCATTCACAATTACTACAAAAAGAATAAAATACCTAGGAATAAACCTAACCAAGGATGTAAAATACCTGTACTTGGAAAATTATAAGACACTGAGGGAAGAAGTAGAAGATACAAATAAGTGGAAGCACATGCCGTGTTCATAGATAGGAAGAACTAACATCATTTAAATGTCCATGCTACCCAAAGCAATCTACAGACTCAATGCAATTCCTATCAAGATTCCAATGATTTCAAAAATTTATATAGAACCACAAAAGGCCCCACATGGAAACAACAATCCTGAGAAAGAAGAACAAATTTGGAGGAATCACACTACCTAATATCAAACTATACTAGAAGGCCATAGTAATTAAAACAGCATGGTCCTGGCATAAAAACAGACACATAGATCAATGAAATAGAATAGAGAGCCTAGAAATAAACTGATACTTTTATAGTCTATTAATATTTTACAGAGAAGGCAAGCACATACTGTGGGTTAAAAATAGTTTATTCAAAAAATGGTGTTGGGAAAATTGGACAGATATGTGCAGAAAAATAAACCTAGACCAGCTTCTCACTCCACACACAAGAATAAATTCAAAATGGATCAAAGACTTAAATGCTAGACCCCAAAACCATAAAAATCATAGAAGAAAACAGGCAGCAAAATCTCAGACATGGCTCGTTCTAATTTTTTATTGGATATATCTCCCCTGGCAAAGAAAAGAAAAGAAAAAATAACCAAATGCGAGTACACTAAACTAAAAGTTTTTTTGTGCAGCAAATGAAATCATCAACAAAATAAAAAGACAACCCACAAAATGGGAGAACGTATTCATCAATACATCTGATAAGGGGTTAATACCCAAAATTTATAAAGAAACTACAAAACTTAACACCAAAAAACCAAACAACCCAATTAAAAAATGGGCAAAGGACCTAAGTAGACAGTTCTCCAAAAAGGACATACAGGTGGCCAATAGACATATGAAAAGATGCTCAACATCACTAATCATCAGAGAAGTGCAAATTGAAGCCACAATGAGATATAACCTCACTCAGGTCAGAATGCCTATCATCAATGAATCAACAAACTAGTGCTGGTGAGATATGGACAAAAGGGAGCCCTTCTGCACTGTTGGTGGGAATGTAGACTGGTGTAGCCACTGTGGAAAGCAGTATGAAAATACCTCATAAAATTGTAAAACAATCTGTCTTTTGTTTTTTTTTTTGTTTTTTTTTTTCAGATTTAATGTGTTTTATTGATTAAAATATTACATTTGTGCCAATTTCCCTTCCCTCTGCTCCCCTCCACCCGGTGGCCCCCCTCCCTCCAGTTGTCCCCCCCTTTTAGATTATGTCCATTAGTTGTGCATACAGTTCCTCCCAACCTCTCTCCGTCTATTCCATTCCCTCCTACCTTGATCCCCAATTCCTATATCATCTCCCTCCCTTTCCCCATTCCCCCTCCCTGTTGACCTCCCCCCAATATGCTTCCCGTACCCACAGTTCCTCTTCCACTCTCATTGCCTATTTAGTTTGCCTTTGTTTCATCTCCCTAGCTTCTGTTTTTTTTTAAACCAGTCCCTTTAACATCTCATATAACAGTGGTTTGGATCTAATGAACTCTTTCAGTTTTATTTTGTCCTGGAAACACTTTCTCTGTCCTTCTATTCTGAATGACAATTTCGCTGGATAGAGTATTCGTGGTTGTAGGTTTTGGATTTTCATTACTTTGAATATTTCTTGCCAGTCTCTTCTTGCCTGTAGGGTTTCCCTTGAGAAGTCAGCTGATAGTCTAATTGGGACCCCTTTGTGCATAATTCTTTTCTTCTCTCTTGCTGCTTTTAAGATTCTCTCTTTATCTTTAATTTTTGACATTTTGATTATAATGTGTCTTGGAGTGGTTCTCCCTGGGTCCAGTCTCTTGGGAACTCTCCTTGCTTCCTGGACCTGCAAGTCTATTCCCTTCCCCAAGTCTGGGAAGTTCTCCTTTATTATATTTTCACTCAATTTTTCAAGTTCTAGTTCATCTTCCTCATTCTCTGGCAAACCAATGATTCTTATGTTGGGCCTTTTATAGCTGTCCCAGAGGTTTCTGATCCTCTCATTGTTGCTTCCCATTTCCTCTCTCTGCATTGGTTGACTGCTTGTTCCTTCTCCATATTCCAGTTTGTTGAAATGAACTCTGGATTTTTGTTCCTCACCATCTGTCTCGTATGTGGTTTTGTTCCTTTCGTTATGAAAGTTTTTCGCTTCTTTCTTATCTTTTTCCTGCTCTTTTGTGAATTCTGTAAGCCACCTGATAACAATGGCCCAGAACTGAGCCTCTGACAGGTTTCTTATCTGTTCATCTGTCAGGTTCTCTATCTGCTGTCTGGTGAGTTGTGTTACCGGTATTTCTATAGTTGCCTGCCTCATTTTGACAGATGCGTTTTGTTTTCTTGGGCTGGCTGTCGGGGGCAGTGCCTGTGTACGCGTCACAAATTAGCGACCGGCCCTGTGGTGCTTTCTTTGGGGGCGGGGGTCCAAGATGGATTCACACAGTTATTCAGCTAGGAGACCGGGATCCGTCCTCCCACCCCCCTGGGCCTCACTGTTCAAGGCGATGCGGCGGCCGCTCTCCCCAGCGCCAGAGTCGCGCACCGCCAGGGGCTTGGCCACCGGGATTCCTCGCCGGGGTCGCGCACCACCAGGGGCTTGCGCAGCCGGGATTCCTCGCCGCCCGCCGCTCCCGGTGCGACCGCAAACAGCACTGCCCTCTTTAACTCTTACCTGCCCAAATAGCACCACTGGTTTATAACTTCATATGTTGGACTTCCGTGTAGTTTTATTTTCTGGAATTTCTAGTTATCCTTTGTTTTGAAGTAGTTGTATTCCTCTATAGTTGTAGAGGGAGACCTAGCGTGTCCGTCTAAGCCTCCATCTTGGCCGGAAGTCCCAAACAATCTGTCTTTTGACCCAGTCATCCAACTTCTGGGAATATATCCAAAGGAACTCAGAACACTAATTCAAAAGAACAAAAGCACCCCTATATTCATTGCAGCCTTATTTATAATCACCAAGACAAGAAAGCAGCCCAAATGTACATCAGTAGATGAGTGAATAAAACAACTATGGGACATATACACAATGGAATAGTACTTGGCCATAAAAAAGAAGAAAATTTTACCCCTTTGAACAGTACGGATGGACCTGGAGAACATTATGCTAAGTGAAATAAGCCAGTCAGAGAAAGACAAATACCATATAACTTCACTCATATGTGGAATCTGATGAACAAAGTGAACTAACAAGGAAAGTGGGGACATACTCAGATGGAGAACAGAATAACAGTATTGGGGGATGGTGAGGGGTTGAAAGGATTAAGCAAAAAGAAAAAAGGACTCATGGACAAGGACAACAGTGTGGTGATTCCTGAGGTGAGGGGAGTATAAAGGAACTAAATGTAATGGAAAAAAATACAAAATATATTAAATTTAAAAAATAAAAAATAAAAATAATGTTATTTTCCTCTCTTTGATCTACAACTTGATTGCATTATAATCAGAGAATGTGGCCAACTTTATTTTAATTCTTTGAAATTCATTTTGACTTACTTTTTGTAGCATTATGCATGATATTTACATAAATGTTTCTTGTAGTAAGAAAAATGATATTCTCAAATTATTGAGCAGAGTTTTCATTATATGCCCATAAATTCAGCTTGTTAATTGTGTTGTTCAATTTTTTCATGTGTACTAAATATTTTCTGCCTGACCTGTTAATCTCTAACCAAGTTATATGAATATATCCAAACCTGATAATGATTTTGCCTATATCTCCTTATGTTTATAACAATTTTTGTTTTTATGTTTTATGGTTAATTTATTACAATTATAAATATTTAGAATTTTATCCCCTCTGGTCAGTTTAAACTTAAGTCAAGATTTAATGATGCTCTTCATCTGTAATAATGCTTTTGTTAAGTTAGCTTTTTTTCCCTGATATTAATATTATTACGTCAGATTTATTTGTTGTTGTTATTTCCCTGGCACACATTTTTTTTTATGTTCTTATGCTTTTAGACATATCTCTTGCAAAGGGCATATAATTTGATTTTTTAAATGCCATCTTCAAATTTATTTTACCTAGAAAACTTATTTCTTATGATTATTAATATATTTGGACTTATTTTCATCATCTTATTTTGTGTTTTCTACTTGATCTTCTGTTTTATGTATCATTTGACTATTTTTTCCTCCTTTTTTTATTTTACAGATTAATATATATGACACACATATATACAGTAGTGAGCAAAAGTAGGTTTAAGTTGTCTGTATGAAAAAAATACAAATAAATAAATAAATAAAGTGAGAATAAACTGTGTTTTCTGTACTCACAACTATAAACGTACTTTTGCCCACCCCTATATATATCTACTTAAAATAATGTCTAAATTTAATCCAAGAAATCTATTCTAGGTAGACAGACATGCTGCATCTCCCTCCACAACTAAGAAGGAATACAACTACCTCAAAACTAGTAACAACCAGAAGTTCCAGAAAACCATACTGCATGGAAGTCCAACAAACAAAGATATATAGAAGAAATACTCATCCAGACAGGTAGAAGGGGCAGAGCCAGGGCAGAGATGACGTGGTATGGTGGTGGCAGCAGTGGCAGCAGCACCGGAAGCATGGACAGGTCAGCAGAAGGTGCACTCACATGTTTTAAAAAGTCAGGAGAGACACCTGAGGAGCTTTCCCAGCTCCTCACCAGACCTCGAAACTCACTGTCCCAGCACTGGGGAAAATCAAGCCTTATTTCTTCTGACTGTGCAGACTAGTCGGGGTTTGGGCAGAGGCAGAAACTGCCGGTTTCAGCAGAGTCAGCTTGTTCAAAGGGCCCCCACAGTACTAGAAGGTCTGCAGAGCCACCTACTCTGGGAACAAGGGCCAGGGCAGCAGCTAGAGGAACTCCAGCCCAGTGCGGAAGTGGGAGAGGTACCTGAAAAAGGGGGAGTGCTGGGCAGGCAGCATTGTTCCCTCTGGGATCCCTACCCCACATACAGCACCACAACATGGTGAAACAGGTTGCCCTATACTGATGAATCCCCAAGGCTCCGCCCCTTACAATGTAACAGGAGCGATAGCTCTACCTGAGATGCAGAGGCAAACAAACACAGGATCCTGTCAGAATGAAGAGACAGAGAAGTATGGCCCAAAAGGGGAAATGGATCAAGGTTCCAGTGGGAGAACTAAGTGATGAGGAGAGAGCCAACCTAACAGATGAGGAGATAGATAATCTAACAGATGCATAACTCAAAACACTGGTGATAAAGATGCTCGCAGGTTTGACAGATATGCTTGAGTACAGCAAACGCACAAGAGAAGTGAAGGCTATGTTAAGTGAAACAAAGAAAAATCCACACAAAACCAATGGTGAAGAGAAGGAAACCGGGGTTCAAATCAATGATTTGGAACATAAAGAAAGAAAAAAGAGTCAACCAGAGCAGAATGAGGAAGCAAGAATTGAAAAAAATGAGAAAAACTTCTCAAATTTTGCAAAGGAGATGGACATACATGTCTGGGAAGCATGGAGAGTCCCAGGCAAGCTGGACCCAGAGGGGACCACACCAGGACGCATCATGATTGAGATGTCAAAAGTGAAAGATAAAGACAGAGTCCTGGGGGCAGCAAGAGAGAGGCAGAGAATTGCCTACAGGGGGATGCCTATAGGACTATTAGCTGATTTCTCAGAGGACACTTTGCAGGCAGGAAGGGACTGGCAAGGTGTATTCAAAGTGATGAAAGGCAACCTGCAACCAGGATTACTCTATACAGCAAAGCTACCATTTGGAATGAAAGGGCTGATAAAATGCTTCCCAGACAAGGTAAAGCTAAAGGATCTCATCATCACCAAGCCATTATTATATGAAATGTCAAAGGAAGTGACTTAAGAAAAAGAAGATCAAAACTATGAACAGTAAAATGACAACGAACTCACAACTATCAACAACTGAATCTAAAAAATAAAAACAAAATCCAACTAAGCAAACCAGGATAAGAACAGAATCATAGGTATGGGGATCATTTGGAGTGTTATCAGCTGTGAGCAGGGAGGGGAAGAAATGGGAAAATGGTTGAGGGACTAAGAAGCATAATCAGTTGGTTCAAAATAGACAGGGGGAAGTTAAGAATAATATAGGAAAGGGTGAAGCCAAAGAACTTATATGCACAACCCATGGACATGATCTAAGGGGGGTGGGATTGCTGGAGGGAAGGGGGCTACTGGGCAGAGGGGAGCAAAGGGGAAAAAAAATGGAACTACTGTAACAACATAATCAATAAAATATTCCTAAAAAAAAGAATAACAAAAAAAAAAAAAAAAAAAAGAAAGAAAGAAAGAAAAGGAAATCTGCTCTTCTCATGAACAGGATAAAGACTTTAGGATGCTCTTTTATCATCCCCTATGTGGCTTACCTGTTCATGTTGTCCATATGATCTTATAATATTAATTTTACTCCCATAATTTAGGAATTTTGATTACAGTTCCATAGACAATGTTGGTTAGACTTTTCTACATGCTTCCAGGTCACTTACTCACTACACTTTCCTCTGGGATAATTTTCATTCTTTCTGAGTTGAACCTTTAGAAGTTCTTTTAGGAAGGATCTGAGGTAGTATATTCTTTCAGATTTTGTTTTCAAAAAAGTATTATTATTTTTTTGCTTGAAATTTTTATTGTATTTTTTCCATTACCATTTGTTCTCCTTATAACCCCCTTCCACCTCACAAGCACCACACTAATGTCCATGTCCATGAGTCCTTTTTCATTTTTGCCCAATCCCTCCACCCGTTCACTATCTATGAGTCTGTCTCTATTTTGCTTATTAGTTCAGTTTGTTCATTAGAATCCACATATAAATGAAATCATATGGTATTTGTCTTTCTCTGGCTGGCTTATTTCACTTAGCATGTTCTCCAGGTTCGTCCACACTGTTGCAAAGGTAAAACTTTCTTCTTTTTCACAGCTGAGTAGTATTTTATTATGTAAATGTCCTATTAAAAAAATATTACTTCATTCTTGATATTTAGAGACCATTTTGTCATATACAGAAATCTAGACTGACACTGATTTTTTCATTTGTTTAAAGATAGCATGCTACTGTCTTCCAGTGTGTATCTTCAGTTTCACTTATTTTAATAGGTTCTGAAAAATTCTGTTTTTAACTCTTCTTATTTTTCCCTCTTTCATATTATATTTTCTTGGTCATTTTATATTCTATGTCTGATTCTTATATTTGTGAAGTCTTTGAGAATTGAAATAAGTCACTTGTGGCTTCTGCTTGTTCTCCCCCATAGAAACATGTTTCCTTATGGTGTGGTGATTTATTTTTATTGTGAGCTAATATTTGGCCAAATGTAATATGTGGAAATTCCTAGGGATCAGAATTGAGAGTAATTTTCTCCAAAAGGGATCTGTCTTAAAATATGTCTGGAAATTTTTCACATGATGCCTTAGCCTGGGGGTTCCTTGAGTGCTAGGTCGTGTGCAAAAGAACCTAGATTCCCATAAGACCAAGCTGTGATTGCTTATTCTCAAATGGGGTTATTTTTCCTTTGGGAAAAGAACATAGGTGGAGGTGTTCTTCACTTTCCCTTGCAGGCAGTCAGATTTTTCACTCATCATTTCTCTAAGGCTGCAGTTCCTTCCATTATCTTGGCTGTATGCAAGAGGCTTGAATTCAGCTGTGGGACTTTGCAAGCATACTCAGTGCCCAGTGTCTCATTCCTCTAAGTGACCACATTAATCTCCGGAATGAGGTAGCCATCATTAGGTTTGTCCCCAAAATGTGGCACATTGGTTTCTATGATTGTCTTTACCCAGCTCTGGTTTCACTTCATTTATAATTTATTTTTCCCCTAGTCCTTCAAGAGTTCTGGGGTGTATATGTGAATTTGCATGTGCATATCTGTATGTGTGTGTTTGTGGTGAGCAATGGGTATTTTTTGTAACTTACTTATTATAGGGACATTTTATAAAACCTGGCCTATTCCTTTTCCATCACACCTTTTTGCAAAATTCAGCTCTTCTCATAAAATTAGATTCTCCAATTTCTAGTTGATCTTCTCTTCACTGACTGAAGCCGAGTTAATGCTGAATATAATAGGATGTGCTTGTGTTTAAAGCAGAGATTGTGTTCAGATAATGGCTAAAACTTCTGTTTGTTTTAATTTCCTCTCTTTTCCATCAGCGAAGAGAGTTGAGTGAGTCACAGCACACTGTAATTACCGGTGTATCCAAGGACCTTCTTGCTTTATGTTATTTCATTATTTTCCTTCTCATTGTTCATCACAGACACAATTCTTTCTATACCAAGGCATAAATTCAAATGTGTTTATTGAATGTCCTTGGATACAAATGTATTTTTGAAAGGCTTACAGTATAAATGTGGTCTTAAACCACACAAATGATTTTGTGCTAAAAATTATGTTTTGTTTTTTCACTCAATGTTATGTTTTCAAGCTTTCTCCAAGTTATTAAATTTTATTTCTTACTGTGGCATAAAAAGCAGCCATATGTTTTCATAAAATATACTTACCTGTTCACCTACTGATGGACACCTGGGTTTCTTTTCCAACTCCTCCTACTACAAACAACACTGCACATAACCTCATATAAACATGTATGAGCTTTTCAGATTCATAAAGTATATGAACACTTGTCTTTAATAAATGCCACAGAATCCTCTTCATGAATGAACCTGATTCTTATCTCTACCAGAAATGGGAGTGCCTACATGCTATTTGATAACTAGTTGAAGGAAAATGAACCAGGTTTGGGCCACGTAGTAGCAGTAACAGTGGTTATAAAAAAAAAAAAAAAAAAAAAAAAAAACCATTGTGGATATACTGTAAAAGAAGATTCCAAGGCTTTCTAGCAGAATCAATATGGGATGTAAAACATGGGAGCTGAGCAAGCTTCAAGTAACTGAAACTTATCTGGAACTATCATCAACAGAGACAAAAGGGATTAGTATGAGTACTAGATTGGGAAATAAAATGAGGTTGGGGACAAAAAGAGGAATTAGCAAAGCATATGAGTAGGATCTACCAATGAGATAAAAGAAGGTGGAGTATGCCACCCTGGAAGACAAAAGAAGAAAATGTATCAAGGAGCGAGAAGGAAAATGCTTTCTCAAATACATTTGGAAGACTAAGTAAGGAGACTGATGACAACAAATGATTGAAACTAACAAGGAGACCATTAATAATTTGGGGGAGGATATTTGCAAAGTGTGACAAACATCTATATTGAAATGGGCTAGAGGTAAATATGGAAGTGAATATAGACAATATTGTTGAAGTTTTCACTTTTACATAGAAGTCTATGGGATAGAGATGAGTTGTTTGTCTGTTTTTAAAGTATATTTTATTGATTATGTTGTTACAGTAGTTCCAATTTTTCCCCCTTTGCTCCCTTCAGCCCAGTACCCCACTTCCTCCAGCAATGCCACCCCCCCTTAGTTCATGTCCATGGGTCATGCATATAAGTTCTTTGGCTTCACCCTTTCCTATATTATTCTTAACTTCCCCCTGTCTATTTTGAACCAACTGATTATGCTTCTTAATCCCTGCACCATTTTCCCATTTCTCTCCCTCTCTCCCCCCTCCCAGCTGATAATGCTCCAAATGATCCCCATACTTATAATTCTGTTTCTATTCTGGTTTGCTTAGTTGGATTTTGTTTTTATTTTTTAGATTCAGTTGTTGATAATTGTGAGTTCATTGTCATTTTAGTGTTCATAGTTTTTATTTTTTCTTAAGTAAGTCCGTTTGACATTTCATATAATAATGGCTAGGTGATGATGAACTCCTTTTAGTTTTACCTTGTCTGGGAAGCACTTTATCTGCCCTTCCATTCCAAATAATAGCCTTGCTATATAGAGTAATCCTGGTTGCAGGTTCCTTTTCATCACATTGAATACTGCTTGCCAGTCCCTTCCTGCCTGCAAAGTGTCCTCTGAGAAATCAGCTGATAGTCCTATAGGCACCCCCCTGTAGGCAACTCTCTGCCTCTCTCTTGCTGCCCCCAGGACTCTTTATTTTTCACCTTTGGCATCTCAATCATGATGCGTCCTGGTGTGGTCCCCTCTGGGTCCAGCTTACCTGGGACTCTCCGTGCTTTCCAGACATGTATGTCCATTTCCTTCACAAAATTTGAGAAGTTTTTCTCATTTTTTTCAATTCTTGCTTCCTCAATCTGCAGTGGTTGACTGTTTTTTTTTCTTCCTCATGTTCAAATCATTGACTCAAACCCCGGTTTCCTTCCCTTCCCCATTGGTTTTGTGTGCATTTTTCTTCATTTTACTTAGCATAGACTTCACTTCTTCTCTTATGTGTTTGCTGTACTCAAGCATATCTGTCAAGCCTGTGAGCATCTTTATCACCAGTGTTTTGAATTCTGCATCTGTTAGGTTATCTATCTCCTCATCGCTTAGTTCTCCCAATGGAACCTTGATCTGTTCCCCCTTTTGGGCCATACTTCTCTGTCTCCTCATTCTGACAGGCTCCTGTGTTTGTTTGCCTCCAAGTCCCCGGTAGAGCTGTCACTCCAGTTATGTTTTAGGGGGCGGAGCCTTAGTAAATCATCAGTACAGGGCGACCTGTTTCACCACGTTGTGGTGCTGTATGTGGGGGAGGGGTCTGAGAGGGAACAATGCTGCCTGCCCAGCACTCCCCCTTTTCTAGGCACGTCTCGCACTTCTGCATGGGACTGGAGCTTCTCTAGCTGCTTCCCTAACTGTCCTTCCCAGAGTGGATGGGTCTGCAGATGTTCTAGGACTGTGGGGGCCCTTTAAACAAGCAGACTCTGCTGAGAGACCAGCAGTTTCTGCCTCCACCTCAACCCCCACTGGTCTGTACAGTCAGAAGCAATGAGGCTTGATTTTCCCCAGTGCTGGGGCCATGAGCTGTGAGGTCCGGTGAGTACCTGAGAACGCTGGCAAGGTGTCTCTCCTGACTTTTTAAAATGTGTGACTATACTCTCTGCTGTCCTGCCACTGTTGCCACTGCTGCCCCCACCACACCACATTCTCTCTGCCGTGGCTCCACACCTCCTACCTGTCTGGATGAATATTTCTTCTTTATATCTCTTTTTGTTAGACTTCCATGCAGTTTGATTTTCTGGGACTTCTGGTTGTTTCTAGTTTTGAGGTAATTGTATTCCTTCTTAGTTGTGGAGGGAGGCGCAGCATGTCTATGCCTCCATCTTAGCTGGAAGTCCTTTTGTTTGTTTTTTAAGTTAGAAAAACTCATATTAACATAATGATGGAATTTTTCCAGGAATTAGAAATATTGGGGACATAAGAGGGAGGAGAGAATGGCTGGAACAATATCTTAGCAATCTGGTGCACATATCGTTACAGAGTGAGGGTTCCCCCAAATCCCCAGAGCCTGCAGTTGGGGGATGAGAGAAGGGGGGAAGCTTTCAACATGCCTTTGCATATCTATAGCTGGTAGCTAGTGTCTTAGTTATGCAAATGGCTTTAGTTCTTCCTAGGCCCCAAGAAGATGGGAGGGATTTTGACCATAGAATGGTGAGGAAAGAGCATACAGAGCCTGCACAAGGCTCTGTGAATGGTCAGACCCAGTTACCATGCCCATTGCATCACAGGTCACCGTCAGGGTTTTAAAAATAAGGCGGGAGCCATTTAGGAGAAGGGGAACCATGCAGTTTTAGAGAGGGAGAGAGGAGCACCACGCGGTTTGCAAAGGGTAGAGAGTTCCACGTGGCTTGCAAGAAGGTAGAAGGATGAGAAGAGAACCATGCAGTTTGTGAGGTAGAAAGAGAGCACCATGCAGTTTTAGAAAGAAAGAGATCCATGCGGCTTTGAAAGGGCAGAGAGAGAACCGAGCATGATCCTGTGCAACATGCACATGTTTTCCTGTACTATTATACAGAGGCTGATGACATTGTACCCCAGATCCTGAAGGAGAGAGCTGACAGATAAGGGATGGGGAACTTCTGGGCATGGTTTTGGTTTCTAGACTTTTTTGGAGCAAGGAAATTGCTGGGTTCCGTGGGAGAACAGGGCTCTGAGCTGAAGTGCTCACTGCTCTCCCCAGGTTGGAATATTATAAAAAAAGACCTGTTTTCCTCAACACTAGTTGTTGGGTTTTACACCAAGGCACCACATAAAAGAACCCCCTTTTTCTCTGTAACAATATGGGGACTTTGGCCATGAAAGTATAAAGAGAATACCTATAGAGCAAGCAAAGTATTTCATTAGAAACTTTGGGATGTGGTTAGAAGCAATTAATGGAAGTACGTAAGCATATTTGTTAGATTAATTCAAGGCTAGGGTGAGGAGGGGACACTTGTTGGAGCATTAGGACTGAAGAGACAGTGAAAACAATCATCCAGGTGAGTAAACCAGAAAATGAACCAGAGAAAAGTAGTATAAATGCCAGAAGCACCAAGGGTCCCCTTGAGGTTCATGATCTTTAATTAATTGAACAGGAGACCAGTATGGTGGTTGGGTTTTCTCCAGCCAAATATAGGTTGAATTGATGCAGGCAAAGATTAAGGGGGGAGTTCTAGTTAACCTGTGGTTTTGACAGTTGAGTATCATGAAGCAAAATGTGGGCAAGGGGGCCCAAATGTATTGAAGGACATGGTGATTCTGATTAGCCATGGAATTTGCTGGATGACAAGGAAAGAAAGGGCTTCAGTTGACAAAGGAACAATGAAAACTTGATTGATAGGGTATGATAGCAGGTGGAACCCAAGTATCACTGGGGGTCATAGAACCAAGCTGAGAGACCTGGAAAGATGGGGATCAGTGGTCAGAATGTGGTATACACATGTTTAGATTAAAGAGGAATGGCTTTTTTTTTTTTTTTTTTTGGCAGTTACAAAGCTAGACCCTTACTTTGGACCTGAAACTCTACAGTAAGGTGGGTATCAAGATCAGTGGAATGTGTGTGAGACTCATCCTGGACTCTTTTAATGGTAGTCAATCTTGCTTTCAATTCTGACATTCTGAACATCTGATGGTCCCATCTGGAGAATAGAGGTATTCTTGAGAGCTTGATAGAACTCATCTGTATGAATGGCCCTTTCTCTTTTTGTTTAGGAAGGTCTTTGATTATCATTTTAAAAAATATTAATGATTATTTATCTACTCTACTTTTCTATTACTTCTTTTGACTATTTTAACATTTTATGTTTTTTTTACCAGAAATTCACTCTTTCAATTAATTTTTAAATAAGATTCTTTTTATTTTTAAATCAGTTATATCTGCTATTATTTTTCATTTTCCCTTAAATATTAGTTTTAAATATTCTTTTGCCAGTTCTTGTCTTTTTTACTAACATTTCAAAGAAGTAAATTTTGTTGTTATTTATGTTATCAGTTTTTCCTGAATTTTACTGATTTGCGCATTTTTATTTTCTCTCTTCTTATTTTTTGTGTTTATTCATTTTTCTAAGTTTTTCTTGAATGCTGATTTTCATGTTTTACTCATATATGTTTCTTTTTAAAAAGAAATAAATGTGGCACAGTAAAATTTTCCTGAGATTATTAGCAGTTTCTCACAAAATTTGACATTTGCTCTTATTTACTTCTAAGTATTTCCCATGTTCACCTTTAATTCTTTTTTAACACAAGTTATTTAATATATTTCTATCTGTTTCTTTATAGATAAGATTTTAAAATTATTATTTTGTTATTGGGTTAAAGTTTTATTGGATTATGACCAAAGAATTGTGTCCAGAGAAAGTTTAGAATTCACTGAGGTTTTCTTCATAGTTGAGATCAGGGTGTATTCTAATGACTGCTTCATGTGTCTTTGACAGTGTGTACATTCTATCTATTGGGTAATGTGTACACTTACCATTATACTGTTACCTATTTTGTCAAATGGTCATATTATCAGAAGTGACCCTATTGTGTTCTTTATAACAATTTTGCCTTAAATTCTGTTTTGCTTAGTGACAAAATTACCATCTTAAGTTTCCTATGGGTTTATATTTGATAGCATATATTTCTGATATTTTTTTTATTTTAAAAAATGCACTATATGTTTCCAGTGTGTCTCTTTACAACAACTAATTGCTGGATCTATTTGCTTTTTTTTTTTTTTTTTCTTCACCCACCAAATGTGAGAATACCTGTCCTCTGGTTGATACCTTCTATTTTGCTTTATTTAATAAACTTTATTTTTATTTCTCTTTCTCCTTATTATTTCTAATTAGGTAAGTTTTTTTCCTAGTGGCTTAAAAAGGGATTTATTCTACCTTTCATCTTCTTATATCTCTTTACTTTATTAAGACCTTTAATTCTATTTTCCTACTAATTTATTAGGTATTAAGTAAATTATTTCTATATCTCTTCCTGGAACAAAGTATTATTTACCTACTGTGCATGGTCTTTTTTTCCAATAATCTTTGAGCTATTCCTCCACCTACCTCTTGGACTCCCCACCATGATATGTCACCTGGAGTTAGTTTCAGATTCTTTCTCTTTCTTGTTGTTACTACTATTGTTATTGATGTTGTTTCAGTTATGGTTACTGCTTACTAAGAAAACAATAAAATGTTCTAATGTCTTTATTTATTCTTGCTTCCATATATCACAGTGTGCTCATAGATTTATTTCTGTCCTTGACAGTCCATGTCCTCTAAGCATGTTTTCAAAGAGGAATTTGTGTGGTTAACTTCTGGTAGTATATCCAAAGAGACCCATAACATTAATTTGAAAGAACATAAGCACCCCTATATTCACTGCAGCATTATTTACATTCACCAAGACATGGAAACAGTCCAAGTGTCTATCAGTAGATAAGAAGATAAAACAACTGTGGGACATTTACACAATGGAATAATACTTGACTATAAAAAAGAAGAAAAAATTACCTTTCGTAACACCATGTATGGACCTAGAGAACATTATTTTAAGTGAATTAAGTCAGTCAGAGAAAGATGAATACCATATGATTTCACATATATGTGAAATCTAATGAACAAACTGAACTAACAAGCAAAATAAAGACAGATTCATAAACAGCAGGATGATAACTATGAGGGGTGAGTTAGGAGTAGAGGAATGAAGCAAAAAGGAAAAAGAACTCATGGAAATGGACAACAGTGTAGTTATTGCAGGGAGGACAGGGCATAAGAGGGATAAATTATAATGAAAAAATACAATTAAAAATGTGAAGAAAAAAATTCTAGCAAATTTATTTTAAATTAACTTCTGCATTGTCCGTTAATTCTACCATCTGCAGAAAGTTGGTCTGTAGTCATTCTCTTATTGGGTGGCACTGGTAAAATGCCTTGTCGTTTTTTTCTATGGACACATATTCACTGGATACCCAGTCAGCTTGGGAGTTCCCAAGGAATTCTCATCACTTTTACTTTGAGAGTTCCCTCAACTATCTTATTGTTTTTGTGCTATAGCATGGGGTGAATTCAGAGACAAAACCAGGGTCCCAAGTTAATTATCCTTTTCTTTGAAGGGGTCCATTGATAATTCATTTCCATGTTTAAAATATTGATAAGAATAAGAAGAGGAAAGATGAAATGTGAAATTTTAGGATAATGGATCTAGAAGAAAATGAAGAATGAAATAGTGCAGAGCTCATAATATTGAAAAATATTTCCCCCTTAAATGTTATAATTTCCTCCCTGGACAAATCTTCAATGTTCATTCTCAGTTACCTTGAACATTTGAGTAAAGGTATCAGGAAGAGAGTGGGTGAGGAAAAGACTGGAAAGAAAGACAAGGTCTCATTTTAGAAAATAAACTGGCCCCTGTCATTGTATTTAAGTAAGATGGCTTAGAAATAAGAAAAGGCTACCATTGCCCTGCTGGGTTGCTCAGTTGGTTGGAGAGTTGTCCCATACACCAAAAGGTTATGGGTTCAATTGCTAGTCAGGGCACATACCTAGGTTGCATGTTTGATCCACTGTTTGGGCACCTATGGGAGGCAACCAATTGATATCCCTCACATAGTTATTTCTCTCTCTCTCTCCCTTCCTCTTTCTCTGAAATCAATAAATATATATCCTCAGGTGAGGATTAAAAAAATATATAAAGTGACCATCCCCATTTGTTACTTATCTGCTTGTTGTTTCTTTCACCTCACAATGCTTCATATAAAAAATAACCAAACATGCAAACTTGAGTTAAATAATACACAGGAATGTTTTTCTCATGTATTCATAGGGAAATAGCACATAAAAGTTTGATCTGGATATTCTCAGTCATATCCATTGCATCCATATAATCATAAATGCTGCCTTCTTTCTCTCCCTAAAAAGTCTTGGTTTGCATGATAAATTACATCATCACACTATCTGCTTTACGAATTGTAAAGAAAACACCATTGGAAATGCAGCATTTAAAGATGGTGAAGTGGTGTTTTAGTCTCCTGTTGCTGTTACAGCAAATTGCCCCAAACTTAGTAGCTTAAAACAAAAATTCATTAGCTTACACTTGTAAAGATTGGAGATCTGAAATGGATCTCACTGGGCTATAATCAAGGTATCTCCAGGGCTGGTTTCTTCTGGGAAAATTATCCCCTTGCCTTTTCCAATCTCTGGAGACTGCTGTGTTGGTTGTCTCATGGCTCCTCCCTTTTTCAAAGTATCAACTGAATTATTTTGCACACTGTGTCACTGGGACACTGAATTTCCTATCTCCCTCTTTTGGTCATAAGAACCCTGTGATTATATTGGCTCCACCTAGATGATCCAGGATCATCTTCCTGTCTTAAGATCCTGGACTGTTCATATCTGCAAAGTCTCTTCTGCTATGTAAAGGCCACAGGTTCAAGGTATCTGGGATGAAGACATGGGCTTTATTAGGGGAAGAAGAGGACTTTATTGTGCCCTATCACAAGTGAGTACAGAGGCAGGAAGCTGTAACAACCACTAGGTCCCCTGGGAAGCAGTGATGGCTTTCTTCTCCTCAGAGATAAGGTCAGCAAAGCCTGAGGAGCAGTGATGTGGAGGAAGGGCATTGACTACTCAGATGGCCCAGTCCGCCATGGGGTGGGGGGGTGTATGTCTCTTCCAAATCCTAAAGAAATAGCACCACCACCACAACAAAGCAACAAACAAAATGTTCCATGGAGAATTAATGGGAGGGTTAGCATGGAGGGGGCTTGAAGAAGAACATGAGTCGCCCAGAACAGGCACCATGAGTCACCAGCACCCACACGGAGAGCATGAACAAGCTAAAGCACTAAATACAGCACTAGAAAGGTTGCATATGAATATTCAGGGGTTATTATCCTCAAGAAAGAGCTGAACACGTAGTACTGAAAAATAACACCTGAAACCTGTGTAGTTTTATTAACCAATGTCACCCCAATAAAACCAATTAAAAAAATTTTTTATCATTGTTTCACACTGCTGTAACTGAGCTCAAAATTCTTTTGCTTTTTCTTCTTTTGTTGTGTTTCAACCTGCATCTCGTTGCAGAAAGCTGGTCCAGCAAGCACAGGCACCTCAACCTTGTCCCCCTAGAGGCTGGGGAAACGGACTGGCAGAACGGGCAACTCAGAAAGCCCTTGGGCTGAGCTAGGCTGGGGATGCCAAATTCCTTAGCACGAGGCATAAGGAAGTAAGGGATGGTCCTTGCTGGAGAATGGTTAGTCTTCAGGGGCTTGTATGGCATTCCAGAAAGCAGATCCAGTAGGACATGCAATGACCAGCTACTCACTTCAGGCTTATTTTCTTGGGAAGGTGGGATCAGTCATCTGAGTCTCTATTTCTTGTCAAAATAGTCTCAGGGACTCTGTCCCATGGGTACCTCCATAGTACTGCTCTCCTTCCTGGTCTAAAAGGAGCCAGGAAATTTTTTCTTCATTTTTTTCCTAGTTATTAATTTTATATATTTATGTAAATTATCTTTTTTGGGGGGGGTAAGCATATGTGGATGCTGAAAGTTGATTAAACAGAACAAAAAAGGAGTATCAATAGTCACACCAAGAATCCAGGTAGGATTCTTGTGAGAGAATAAAATTATAGGATAAAGACATCATAAAATAAAAAAGGAGGGAAACAAATTTAAAACTACATTCTGGAGTAAAGCACTTAGCAATATAAGTAATGGTAAAATAACAATGTTGGACACTATTCTAAGAATATTTTACATACCTCATTTAATGTTAATACTCTGTAAAAAGGGTTGATTATTTCCACTTACAGGAGATGAAATGGAAGCACAGAGATGTATAACTTTTCCAAGGGCATTCCTAGTAATAAGTGACCAATTTTATAACATATATTAACATTTAAGTATCCTCCATCTTTGCAAGACTTAAAAAGCTGATGGCATTTAGAAATGGAAACTCTGGAAATGGCAAAGCATTGATAGTCTTTTATTCTCCTCACAAACAGGAATATTTTGAGGAAACTTGAAACATTTGCATATTGACTTTTTTTTAAATGTGTTTTATTGATTACAGTGTTACATTTGTTCCAATTTCCCTTCCCTCTGTTCCCCTCCACCCGGTGGTCCCCCTCCCTCCCCTTGTCCCCCTCTTTTAGTCCATGTTCATTGGTTGTGTATATAGTTCTTCTCAACCTCTGTCTATTCCATTCCCTCCTACGATGTTTCTTGATTCCTATACCATCTCCCTCCCTCTCCCCGTTCCCCTTCCCTGCTGACCTCCCCCCAATATGTTCCCCATACCTATAGTTCTTTTTCCACTCTCATTGCCTATTTAGTTTGCCTTTGTTTCAATTCCCTAGCTTCTGTTGTTGTTTCTTGTGATGCAGTTTTCATTTTAGTGTTCATAGTTTTGATCCTCCTTTTTCTAAACCAGTCCCTTTAACATCTCATATAATAGTGGTTTGGATCTAATGAACTCTTTCAGTTTTATTTTGTCCTGGAAACACTTTCTCTGCCCTTCTATTCTGAATGACATTTTTGCTGGATAGAGTATTCGTGGTTGTAGGTTTTTGCTTTTCATTACTTTGAATATTTCTTGCCAGTCCCTTCTTGCCTGCAGGGTCTCCCTTGAGAAGTCAGCTGATAGTCTAATTGGGACCCCTTTGTACATGATTCTTTTCTTCTGTCTTGCTGCTTTTAAGATTCTCTCTTTATCTTTAACTTTTGACATTTTGATTATAATGTGTCTTGGAGTGGTTCTCCCTGGGTCCAGTTTTTTTGGAACTCTCTGTGCTTCCTGGACTTGTAAGTCTATTTCCTTCCCCAAGTTTGGGAAGTTCTGCTTTATTATATTTTCACTTAATTTTTCAATTCCTAGTTCCTTTTCTTTGCCCTCTGGCAACCCGATAATCCGTATGTTCGATCTCTTATAGCTGTCCCAGAGGTTTCTGATCCTCTCATCATTTTCCTTGCTTCCCGTTTCCTCTCTCTGCACTGGTTGACTGTTCCTTCTCTATGTTCTGGTTTGTTGATTTGAACTCTGAATTTTATTTCCTCACCATCTGTCTCATATGTGGTTTTGTTCCTTTCAGTATGAGTGTTTTTCGATTCTTTCTCATCTTTTTCCAGATCTTTTGTTAATTCTGTAAGCCGCCTGATAACAATGACCCTGAACTGAGCCTCTGACAGGTTTCTTATTTGTTCATCTGTCAGATTCTTCATCTGTTGCCTGGTGAGCTACACCACCGGGATTTCTATAGTTGTCTGCCTCATTTTGACAGATGCGTTTTGTTTTCTTGGGTTGGCTATAGGGGGCAGTGCCTGTGTACTCATCACAACCCAGGGACTGGCGGCGATCCGCAACCTTTTTCGCCTCACTGTGGCCCTTTGTCGTCACAACCCAGCGACCGGCGGTGGTCCAGCAACCTTTCTCGCTGCGCTGTGGCACTTTGTCATCACTGCCCAGTGACTAGTGGCTATCCGCAACCTATTTCGCAGCGCTGTGGCGCTTTGTGTGGGGGCAGGGGTCCAAGATGGATTCCTGCAGTTATTGTGCTAGGAGACCGGGATCCGTCCTCCCGCCCTCTGGACCTCACTGTTCAGGCGATGAGGTGGCTGCTTTTCCCAGCATTGGGGTCGCAAGCTGCCGGGGTTCCACTGCAGCCGGGATTGTTCTCCCTGCAGCTGTCCCTGGTGCGACCGCAAACAGCAGCGCCCACTTTCGCTCTTACCTGCGCAAAGAGCACCGCTGGTTTATAACTTTGTATGTTGGGCTTCCGTGTAGTTTTATTTTCTGGAATTTCTAGTTATCTTTTGTTTTGAAGTAGTTGTATTCCTCTCTAGTTGTAGAGGGAGACCAAGCATGTCTGTCTAAGCCTCCATCTTGGCTGGAAGTCCCATGCATATTGACTTCTTATTATTCTTTACAAATTAAGCTGCTGTAACCACTTTTAAACATACAAAACTTAGGGTCACATCTGCATTGGTCTGTTTCTCTTTGGTTCAGAGAAACATTTCATAAGACTCAAAGTCATAGGTTTTCCTTGTACCCATTAGCAGGTGTTTTAGTTTCCTAGGGCTACAGTATTTAATTACCACAAATAGGTGGTTTAAGACAATGAATTTTATTGTCTCACAGTTCCGGGGGCCAGAAGTCCCAAATCAAGATGGCAGTAAGGCTATGTTTTGAGGCTCTGGATAGAATTATTCTTTGCCTGTTCCTGATTCTGGTTGTGCCTGTCGATTTTCAGCATTCCTTAGAATACAGCTGTACCCCTCCAATTTCCTTCACCTTCACATGACCTTCTCCCCATGGTTCTGTCTTCACATAGCATTTTCTCTTCCTGTAGGGACACAAATCATATTGGATTAGGGCCAACACTAATGACCTCATTTCAACTTGATTACATCAGCAAAATCCTATTTCAAATAAGGTCACATCCACAGGTACTGGGGTTCAACATTTCATTAATCTTCTTGGGGAACATACTTAAACCCACAACAGAAAGCTAGAAAGTCTTTAAAGTGCAGTGATGCATGTATTAATTTATATAACATACATTTGCATGCCTATTACATGTAGACCTAGGCTAGATATTGGGAATTCAGATGGGAGTAAAATCAGCTCCTGCTCCATGGTGATTTCAGCCTAGTGGGAGAAACAAACACAGAACTGCACATGTTCATTTATGACTATTTTATTACAACTGATGGAGCACTTATTACCACTCAATTCAGGGGAGACAGGTCAAGGAAAGTCTACCCAAGTTGGAGACAGTTCTGCTGTTTTGAAAGGTGAATATAGTTCACAACAATTAAGGAATGTAGGAGGTGGTGAAATCATCCCAAAGGGGAGGTAATAAAGTTTACCGGGTCCTTGAGGCAGGAAGCACTGTCATAAACCAGTGACTATGACTGCATTACCAGAGAAGAAGCTAAGAAACTCAACCCTGTTAATGTCTTATAGGCCCATGGTTGTCCTTAAGAATCACTTGAACACTCAGCAAAGTACAGAGGCCCAGTGTTACCTTGGTTAATCAGGCTGGTCCTCAAGTTGATAACATGAAGTCTTTCTTATTCACCTCATTAATTTTAAGGCAATTGGGAAGCCATGGAAGAACTTTAATTTGGAGCATGAAAAGAGATAGCTTTCAGGATCCCTTTAGAGAAATCTCTCTTGGGTGGGGAGTTTTGACCCATGTCACCATGGGGGAGGGGCATGATGTGTCTCCTTTCTGAGCCCTCTGTAAATGCACTCCCATTTCTGCTCTCGAGGCCAGAAATTCTAAATGGTATAAAACCAACACTCAATAACATTAGCATAATTTCCTACCTTACTTGTAAAAGAACTAGAGTATATCCCTTGCTCTGCATCTATAACAGCAACAGGACAGGAGATGAAAGCCAGTTCATCCATTACACCTCTACAGACACCCAGAGTCACATAGCTACTACTGTCAGATACAAAGTGTCCAAGTATCTTGGCTCCTTTTTCTTCCTACCACCATACTGCATACCAGGTTTATGACCCAGTGAAATGAAATTGATCTGCCTTAATTTAATTGCACAGCCTGGTTGTTTACTATCAATTCCATCCTCTTCATGTTAGGAAAACCAACACAACACCTTGGCCATCCTGTGCCCTTCTCCCTGTCAACAAGTGAGGAGTCATCCTTTCAGAGCTGTGTGTGTGAATATGCCCAACTGGAATACCATGAGCTGGAAGATGAGTAACAAATTGATCCCACCCATATGGTGCCTACTTTTTCATCTTTTACTACTGAGTCACTGTCATGTTCCCACTTACCACAGTGTCATCGCTGTTCTTCCAGTGTTGATCATCTCAACTTGATTCAAGCACATTTTTTCATAATATAGAACTGACTGAGCAACTATTACCATTCAATCCAATGGGAGACAATTTGAAGAAGGCCTCCCCAAGTTGAAAGACAGTTCTACTGTCTTAAAAGGTGAACATAGTTCACAACAACTGAGGGTATAGGAAATAGTAAAATCATCCCAGGTGAAAGGAAATAGTTTCCCAAGACCCTGAGACAGGAAGAACCAATATAAACTTTCATACATAAATTTTTTATTCTGTACGCATGTGATATCAGGGTTGTTGCATTGGCTACCAGTTAGCTTAATACATCTACAGTGATCAAAGTTTCCCCATAAGGCCCCTTAGGGAAAGGTATAGTGCTCTTCAAATCAACTTGCATTGCTCTCTACTTGAGGCCTTAAAACATTCCTAAATCCTGTAGTAAAAATGAGTATAAAGAAGTCTTTTGACCTCATTGTCCTCTTTAAAAATATTTTTACTCATCTCTTCCTAAAACTATCTTCTCTATGTGAAAATCAATAGGTATGGCACAGAAACATCCCAACCTGTGATGGTCACAATTTGAGACAATCAGAACAGCAAATTGGTTGCTGGAAACTGAGCTGTACTTCACCTGGCAGGACTAAAGATACGAAGCCATTGTTCCTGACATTTGGAATGGCTGTGACATTTTATTTCCATGTCATATTTGCATTTTTTCAAATCTATGTTTTCTTATTTAATGTGTACCTTGATTTATACCTTGACTGAATTATACTTATGCCTACTAATTTTCTTTTTCTTCCTTCTCTCTTCTTCCCTTCCTGCCATTTTCTCAGGTATGTTTTCCATTTGTCTATTTTTAAGCTTTGTGACATACGGTTGGCATTTACTTTTTTTGTATATGTAAAATCTGAGCATTTTATTTTTTAATAAGGTATTTTAAACCACCGCTATTAATTTTTATAAAGTAGGACCAACATACAGGGTTGAGCACAAGTAGGTTTATAGTTGTTTGTATGGAAAATAATACAATAATTAATAAATAATACAAGCATAAACTGTTTTATGTACTCACAAGTGTAAACCTACTTTTGTTCCTCCCTGTATAAATTATCTTGTTTGCTGGTTTCCTCTCTTATATTTTTCTTTCTTCTTTTCTATTACCAAAATTCTGCATGTTAACCATCATTCTCCTTATCCCCATATCTCCCAGTCATAAGAATTATTTCACTTCTACAAATTAACGTACTCTTTCTAGCTTTCTGTCTGCCATGCTCTTCTCCTACATCTATCATTAATGCCTTCACTTAGCAAATTCTTACTCATCTTTGAGGCTTAACTTAAATGATTTTTCCCTGGGAGACCTTCCTTAGCCATCTCTGCTCCCTGGCATCCTGTACTACCTGGTCTGATATTATTGCCCATTGCATCAAGTTTCTTTGAGATAGTAGAAGATCCAAGAAGTTAGGGATAATCTCATAACCAAACTCTTAGCATGGCTCCTGGGACAAAGAGGATTCAATAGACACTTATGGAATAATTGAATGAATAGTTAATTAGCTAGAGGGCTCAACTAGACAACAGATTATGGAAAATTATAAGAAAGAGTGGCAGTCTCTGCTGTCAGAGCTTTATATTTGTTTTTCTGTGGCTTTCTTTTGTATCTGAAATCAGCTCGGCGTCAGTTTTTATCCCCATCTCCACGTGGTCCCTGTGGAATGCAATCCTGCAAAGCAGCACAACTTCAATAGCAGGTCATCTTGGCAGCTGTGGGTCAGGTTCTGACCTATGTCAGGGTCTCCAAGCCCTGAGTGATTTGGCCTGGGTTTGGCAGTCAGATCTCACCTCTGCACCTGTCTCTCTCCACTTTTCATCTACCAGGTCAAGAGAAACAGGCAATAACCCCCTATATTCACTTCCCTGAGATTCTGGAAAATCTATAGCTTTAACTCTATACTTGAATCAAGTCATACCATCAGAGTGACCACATTGCTCTGATTTTTCACAGAACTACACCAATTGACTTTTTTAAAGGACTACCTTCCTAACACTCATGTTAAGCTATTTAATGTATAAGTTCCCATAATTTCATACACACCATTTTTGAGCACCCATAGAAGAAATTCTGTTTGTATATAAATATCAGAAGAAGATGTTCTCCACCTGCCTGGCTGTTTATTTGTTGTCTGTTTAATTTTGTCACACTATAAATCATGTATTCATCTTTAACTTTGCTGCTAGGAGGCATAGAACAAAATGTGCTGTCCAGTTTCCATCTCTGTGGACCATATGGTATGGATTTTTATGTCTTAGTCTTATCTGTTTTTTTTTTCTCTTTGTCCTGATCATCTTAGTATTATTTTTTATCATTTTTTGTGTTATAAGTATATTTGTAAATATTTACTTTAAAAGTAGATGAATTTTTGAAGCCTAGATTGTGACTGAATAGACTTCTCCCCATCATCATAATCAATAAGGAACTATAAAATTTTCTTGAGACTCACAACATCTATTGCCATTATTATTGTAATCTATTACTTAATAAAACCAAAGAGTCTCAACTCTCTTTATCTCCCTTCCTTCCTTCTTTCCTTCCTTCCTTCTTTCCTTTCTTCCTTCCTTCTTTCCTTCCTCCTTTCTGCTTTACCTATTCTATTGTATGTGATATAAACTTCTCTTTTCTAGTATCAATTTTATGTATGTTTAAACTGAGCTACCATTATTGCTGCTCTGCCAGATGGTCCCATATGCATAAGACCCAAGGGTAAAGAGAAAAGTTAAACTCTTGCTGCTACTTATAAGTCAGAAGTAGGGACACTCTTAGGACAGACACAGTGAGGTCTTGGCTTTGTTTTTTTCTAAGCAATTCCCTACTTTCAAACTATGTTCTCCCTCTTCTATAAAAATAACAAATAACTGTCATACAGGCCATTAAGACCCATAAAAACTGTCCCATCTCTTTTGACCAATATAATGATGCCCTTGAGGTTATTATCAGATTTACCTTTTCACATTAGAAAATTGAAATGCAAATGGGGATATCATGGGTTTGAATATTGCTTGATTTGTCCAAGGTCACAAAGTTGGCAGGGACAATTTACTATCTTGATTGAGAGAGTATTATCTCCAGAGGTGGCTAG